>NC_089840.1:19934398-20161898 GCF_035609145.1 Eleutherodactylus coqui | reverse complement strand
TATGAGATAGATAGATAGATAGATAGATAGATAGATAGATAGATAGATAGGAGATAGATAGATAGATAGATAGATAGATATGGGATAGATAGATAGATAGATAGATAGATAGATATGGGATAGATAGATAGATAGATAAGAGATAGATAGATAGATAGATAGATAGATAGGAGATAGACAGATAGATAGATATGAGATAGATAGATAGATAGATAGATAGGAGATAGACAGATAGATAGATAGGAGATAGATTGATAGATAGATAGGAGATAGATAGATAGATAGATAGATAGATAGATAGATAGGAGATAGACAGATAGATAGATAGGAGATAGATAGATAGATAGATAGATAGATAGATAGATAGATAGATAGATAGATAGATAGGAGATAGATAGATAGGAGATAGACAGATAGATAGATAGGAGATAGATAGATAGATAGGAGATAGATAGATAGATAGGAGATAGACAGATAGATAGATAGGAGATAGATAGATAGATAGATAGATAGATAGATAGATAGATAGATAGGAGATAGATAGATATGAGAGATAGGAGATAGATAGATAGATAGATAGATAGGAGATAGATAGATAGATAGATAGATAGATAGATAGATAGGAGATAGATAGATAGATAGATAGATAGATAGATAGGAGATAGACAGATAGATAGATAGATAGATAGATAGATAGATAGATAGATAGATAGATAGGAGATAGACAGATAGATAGATAGATAGATAGATAGATAGATAGATAGATAGGAGATAGATAGATAGATAGATAGATAGATAGGAGATAGATAGATAGTAGAGATGAGCGAACGTACTCGTCTGAGCTTGATACTCGTTCGAGTATTAGCGTGTTCGAGATGCTCGTTACTAGAGGCGAGTACCACGCAATGTTCGAGTTACTTTCACTTTAATCTCTGAGACGTTAGCGCGCTTTTCTGGCCAATAGAAAGACAGGGAAGGCATTACAACTTCCCCCTGCGACGTTCAAGCCCTATACCACCCCCCTGCAGTGAGTGGCTGGGGAGATCAGGTGTCACCCGAGTATAAAAATCGGCCCCTCCCGCGGCTCGCCACAGATGCGTTCTGACATAGTTCAGGGAAAGTGCTGCTGATGCTGCTGCTGCTGCTATAGGGAGAGTGTTAGGTGTTATATTTGTCTTCAAGAACCCCAACGGTCCTTCTTAGGGCCACATCTGACCGTGTGCAGTACTATTGAGGCTGCTTTTAGCAGTGTTGAACAATTTTTTTTTTTTTGTATATCGGGCGTGCAGACCATTGCGTCCTCAGTCTGCAGTCATTTTACTCAGTATAGGGGCAGTACTGGTGAGGGAGGGACAGTGGGAAAGGTGAAAGAGATATACTGTCTATATAGGCAGTGGGCTTTTTCAAAAAAATTGTGGAAAAATACTATATTTGGGCTGCCTGTGACCGTCCTGACTGTACTGCGTGTCTGCTGGGGGTAGTAGTCCTAATTAATACACAGCTAAGCGTTACAACAGGCTTGCGCAAAATGGTTTCCTGGCTCTGCTGTGCCCGTTACATCACCGTTACATCATAGCGCCAGAGGGAAACAGTAAACAGAATATACGCTGCATACAGTATCTGTCTGCTGTTTCAGCTCACCATTTAAAAAAAGGGAAGCCAAATACTTAAGGCTACCAGGTAAACAGTAAACAGAATATACGCTGCATACAGTATCTGTCTGCCGTTTCAGCTCACCATTTAAAAAAAGGGAAGCCGAATACTTAAGGCGTACCACTGCCCTTTGGCGACTTGACCGCTTCTGCGCTGTGAATTCCACTAGCTCAGTCCTATGCACCTACGTCTCACTACAGGCGTGCGCAAAATTGTTTCCTGGCTCTGCTGTGCGTTCTGTAAGCGAAGTCAGCCTCCAACCACAGGCCAATAAGCGGCACATTTAATTACAGCGTTCTGTTTCTGCTCTACTCATAATACACCATGCTGAGGGGTAGGGGTAGGCCTAGAGGACGTGGACGCGGGCGAGGACGCGGAGGCCCAAGTCAGGGTGTGGGCACAGGCCGAGCTCCTGATCCAGGTGTATCGCAGCCGACTGCTGCGGGATTAGGAGAGAGGCAAGTTTCAGGGGTCCCCAGATTCATCTCACAATTAATGGGTCCACGCGGTAGACCTTTATTAGAAAATGAGCAGTTTGAGCAGGTCCTGTCGTGGATGGCAGAAAGTGCATCCAGCAATCTATCGACCACCCAGACTTCTACGCCGTCCACTGCTGCAACTCTGAATCCTCTGGCTGCTGCTCCTCCTTCCTCCCAGCCTCCTCACTCCATTACAATGACACATTCTGAGGAGCAGGCAGACTCCCAGGAACTGTTCTCGGGCCCCTGCCCAGAATGGGCAGCAATGGTTCCTCTCCCACCGGAGGACTTTGTCGTGACCGATGCCCAACCTTTGGAAAGTTTCCCTGGGTCCGGGGGATGAGGCTGGGGACTTCCGACAACTGTCTCAAGAGCTTTCAGTGGGTGAGGAGGACGATGACGATGAGACACAGTTGTCTATCAGTGAGGTACTAGTAAGGGCAGTAAGTCCGAGGGAGGAGCGCACAGAGGATTCGGAGGAAGAGCAGGTGGACGATAAGGTGACTGACGCCACCTGGTTTGCTAAGCCTACTGAGGACAGGTCTTCAGAGGGGGAGGCAAGTGCAGCAGCAGGGCAGGTTGGAAGAGGCAGTGCGGTGGCCAGGGGTAGAGGCAGGGCCAGACCGAATAATCCACCAACTGTTTCCCAAAGCGACCCTCGCGCCATTCCACCCTGCAGAGGCCGAGGTGCTCAAAGGTCTGGCAGTTTTTCACTGAGAGTGCAGACGACCGACGAACTGTGGTGTGCAAGATTTGTCGCGCCAAGATCAGCCGGGGAGCCACCACCACCAGCATGCGCAGGCATATGATGGCCAAGCACCCCACAAGGTGGGACGAAGGCCGTTCACCGTCTCCGGTTTGCACCACTGCCTCTCCCTCTGTGCCCCAACCTGCCACTGAGATCCAACCCCCCTCTCAGGACACAGGCACGACCGTCTCCCGGCCTCCACCCACACCCTCACCTCTGCTGTCCTCGGCCCCATCCAGCAATGTCTCTCAGCGCAGCGTCCAGCCATCGCTAGCGCAACTGTTTGAGCGCAAGCGCAAGTACGCCGCCACGCACCCGCACGCTCAAGCGTTAAACGTGCACATAGCCAAATTGATCAGCCTGGAGATGCTGCCGTATAGGCTTGTGGAAACGGAGGCTTTCAAAAACTTGATGGCGGCGGCCCCGCGCTACTCGGTTCCCAGTCGCCACTACTTTTCCCGATGTGCCGTCCCAGCCCTGCACGACCACGTCTCCCGCAACATTGTAAGCGCCCTCACCAACGCAGTGACTGCCAAGGTCCACTTAACAATGGACCCGTGGACAAGCACAGGCGGGCAGGGCCACTATATCTCCCTGACGGCACACGAACTGCTGCAGGGTCTGACAGAGCAGACCGACCGCTGGCTTTCGCCGCTCAGCCTCCAACCGGGCATGGTCGTGTGTGACAACGGCCGTAACCTGGTGGCGGCTCTGCAGCTCGGCAGCCTCACGCACGTGCCATGCCTGGCCCACATCTTTAATTTGGTGGTTCAGCATTTTCTGAAAAGCTACCCCCACTTGTCAGACCTGCTCGAAACGAACCCTCGAGCATCGCGAAAAGTTCGACTCGAGTAACGAGCACCCGAGCATTTTGGTGCTCGCTCATCTCTAATAGATAGATAGATAGATAGATAGATAGATAGATAGATAGATAGATAGATAGATAGGAGATAGATCGATATGAGATAGATAGATAGATAGATAGATAGATAGATAGATAGATAGATAGATAGATAGATAGATATGAGATACAGTAGATCACTGCATATAGATTGTATATCAAGCAGGTCAGAGAGCAGGATGGGTTGATGACAGGAAAATACCTGAATACATAGTTACATCTGCCACAAAGACCGCGATCGTCAAACGGTGTGTTGTATTCCTGATTCTCAAGCTGAACACATCGTGGATCAGGTTGACAGATTACTGGGAGGGGCTGGTGAGAATCCCGCTGTCTTGGTGCACATTGGCACCAATGACAAAATAAGAGTTCAATGGAGGACCCTCAAAAACGATTTCAGGGACCTAGGATCTAAGCTTAGGGTGAGGACCTCCAAGGTACTTTTCTCAGAAATACTGCTTGTGCCACGAGCCACACAAGCGTGTTTTTTTCACGCACATAGGCACACACAAAAAAAACGTGTGAATTAGGCCTAAGACGAGTCTTAGTAGACCCGGACGCCATTGACCCACTAGGCCTCCTCAATTTCATGGTGGAGAGCTGATGACGTCACAGACGGAGCGCCTTCCATAGACTCATAGACTGGTAGAGTTGGAAGGGACCTCCAGGGTCATCGGGTCCAACCCCCTGCTCAGTGCAGGATTTACTAAATCATCCCAAACAGATGTCTGTCCAGCCTTTGTTTGAACACTTCCATTGAAGGAGAACTCACCACCTCCTGTGGCAACCTGTCAGAAAGTTTTTCTAATATCTTATTTGTGTCTCCTCCCTTTATTAACATTATACATGTTGCGATAGTGTAGGTTCAGCTCCTGAGTCCATGCCATCCGTACAATGGAATTTTGAACCAGGACGCAAATATATATGTCCTGTGGACGGAAAGGGTTAAAAAGAGCAAAATGCTCATCTAATAACTAAAATCATGTAGGGTTAAAATGAATCTAAAAAAAGAATTTAACTTGATGGATCTGTAACTTTTAAACCACCCCAGCCCCATCCCAAGTCACCGCTTATGTTGTAATGCATTCCATAAAGCAACTTTTATTCATTTGAACTACAGTTGGGAAATTAATCAGCAACATCACGCCTCACTTAGCTTTTCAAAAATGAATGTAAAAAATGCCCCCCCCCCCATGAGTCCCACCTGCATACAGGTGCTGCGTTTCCATGGAGACTAGAATAAATACAATGTAGATACATTGTAGCAAGTAGTTAGAATTGTAATATAGGCTTCTTTATCGACAAATGCTCTTTTTTTCCCCCTCATCCAATGGAGTACAAAAAGATTCCATCAGGCGGATGGCTTTTAGTTGAGAAAAAAAACTCATAAAATTATAAAACAACTGAATCAATTACCGAAGAAAACTGTAGAGTAGAGTCTTACGTAAAAAGCAGCATATTCCAGTGTAAGGATAGGCACAGCCATAAATCTTTTGTGTAGAAGGCCCTTAATAATCTCAATTTCTATTGAAAGCAGGGTCAGTCTGACCTGAGTTGTGTGACTCCCGAGACTGTTTTTTTTTTTCTTTTTGCTTTTTACTTGCTTTTGTCAGGACTACTTTTTTCTCAGCCCGCAACAACATGTAGACACAGCCTAGTGATTAAGCAATGGTGTTTTTGGCTTTCCTTAGTCTTGGTAGGTTAGAATGACCTTGCGTGGTAAAATTAAGTAAATTTATACAGTGCCCTGCAAGCTTCAGGTGGTTTTGTTATTCGTGTTTGCTTATTACAGCACAAAGTGTTAGTATTGTGTTCGGGTGCCATAAGACAAACTAAGCGTCTTGAGAAAGGTAATTTAATTTTTAATTTATTCCAATTGAACGTTCACGCTCTCTTATTTTAAAATTGATTTATAAGAAGTTAATGTTTTATTGCAAGGTCACGGTCACATTTGCATTTGACATTACTTATTCCGACTAATACATATACAGCAGAATGGTATTTAGGGCGCCTTTACATGACTAGTCACCCTGAAATAGATTGGATGCGTTGGTGCCCTAGAGAGGAAGTGCATAGCCACAAATGGGTATAATAATACTTGGGTAAAGATGAGGATCACATCATTGCCTACAATTCAAAGAAGCTTTATTGGCAGGACCAAATACATATTATCAAATAGAGAGTAGAGATTGAGGGGTGAGGATGATCGACTGGGGTCTAGATTTGGGGGTTAGGAGCACATCTTGATTGGGGGATATGGCATATCACGTTAGTCTAAGTTAGTCTATGGCAGGTGCTAACATATTGTACGTCTCTGGCCGCTGTGTTTTCTGTACCCCCAGCAGGATGTAGACTTATTCTTCTTTCTTCATAAAGCTGAAGTTCAAGACAAGATCAGGGAGTCTTCTGAAGTGTGAGTACCTTACTGCTGAATACACTATCTTATCCGCTGAAGACAACCCGATTCCACTTCGTGGCAGTCTAGTTTCATGACACCGCTGTTAACGGTGGTGATGGTGGGTGTCAAAAGCAGTAGATGTAATGGGTGATGTGAGACCAAGTGTCCATCAGCCAAGCGCCTGTAAATGGTTCCGACAGACACAGGGGTGTAACAATGGCACCATTTGTCTCTGTATGGTGAACAATGAAGCAGTTGGAGCTGCTGGTGCTTGTCGGATGATCAAATGCTCCTCTCTACTGGTGGTCTTTCAGGGGTCCTGAGCCCGGTCACCTTATGTGCTACCATCCACTGGTCCCAACACTTCCTAACAGTCTGGTCAGACACTCCTCTCTACTGGCGGTCTGTAGGGCGCGTCCTGAGCCCAGTCACCTTGTGTGCCCTCGCACATCCACTGGTCCCAACACCTCCTAACAGTCTGGTCAGATGCTCCTCTCTACTGGTGGTCTGTAGGGGACATCCTGAGCCCGGTCACCTTGTGTGCCCTCACACATCCACTGGTCGCAACACCTCCTAACAGTCTGGTCAGACGCTCCTCTCAATTGGTGATCTGTAAGGGGTCCTGAGCCCGGTCACCTTGTGTGCCCTCACACATCCACTGGTTCCAACACCCCCTAACAATCTGGTAGGAATAGCCCAGGTGGGGACAATTTGTCGATACGATCGTCCAGCTTCTCACATCCCAATAATGCGCCCCTCTCAGACTCTGGTAACGGGGTGAAATCTCTTCTCTGTGTCGTAGAGGCGTCTAGTTGTCAACAAGCTCTATACAAGCGGAAGAAGAGGTCACTACACACAAGGAGCCTCCGAGAGCCTCTTATAGGCCAAGGGGGAACCACTTTTAGGGTCTCAAAGATCAAGATCGTTCATCTAATCACCACAACTCTAATCATTATTATATCTGCCAAATTGTATCTGTATGCTGAGTTGTACAGCAAAATAACAACTCCTTCTTTTTGACTATTTTTGACAAAGAGTGTAGAATGATTTTGAGAGGCAGAAAGATCTTTGTGCCTATCGCTGATATCTTGCCTCCTATTTGCTGTTGTCTTTGGGTGCTTCGGTTCATCCCGACCACAGAACGTTTCCTTTCATTTACACACAATCATAAAAGAAGAACAATAGAAGTAGATAAATGAGATGCTTGAATAACATAAGGGCTCAGCAGGGGAGAAGTGGCCTTCTCATTGCCGGAGAGGTAATAAAGCAGAGCCAACAGAACAAAATCTGAATTAAAACAAAACCACTGTGTGTTCCACAGTCAGGATAACAAGCAGGTTTTCTTCTAGAGTCCAAGACCCTTCCTGGAGAGCTTTACTTTTAACAAACAAGGAACAATGGGGCGCATTTACTGGTGCTGTGCCAGGATTCTGGTGTAAGTTGTGACTTTTCTTTAGCGCAAATTAATTTAGATACATTTACTACAGATTTGCACCTAAAGGAACAGATGTGAAGCCTCTCATTCCACTATTCAAAAGTGTCTGGAAGAGGGGGCGGGGTTTGAGTGGAGGGAGGTGTTTAAACGGATTGAAGAATTGCAACTTTTTAAAAAGTTGCAAAATTTGTTGCAATTTCATTCTTGTAGCTTGGAGGAATACAAAGTGACTCCATACCTCGTCACATGTTTAAAGACGCTACAAGTTTATCAGCATTGTGCAACACTTAAAGGGGTTTTCTGACTTACAAAAAGGGCTTGAGATAAATAAAAATTGAATACTCTCCTCTCCCAGCAGCTCCTCATTTAGCACTGCAGCTCCGGTGACCATGGAGCCCAGAAGAACCGATGGGCGGTCATGTGTGGTTCATTGTACCGGAGGTCGCTCAGCCACTGAAGTCTCTGACTGGCTGAGTGGTCATGTGCACAATGAACGGAACATGACCGCCTGTTGCTTCTTCCAGGTTTCAATGTGCAGGGCACTATGTGCCGGATGGGGAGCTGCTAGGGGAGGTGAGTATCCACTCAAAAATCCCTTTAAAACATTCGTATCATTTCAAACTGGAGAAGGGAAAGAAAGCTGACAGAAAAGTGGCATCCAGATTCCCATGATGATAAATTTCCCCCATTGTTTGTAACTAGAGATGAGCGAATGTTCTCGTTTAGGACAATTACTCAATCGAGCATTGCTTTTTTTTGAGTAACTGCCTACTCTGGCAAAAAGATTCGGGGGGTGCCGGGATGTTGCGGGGGTTAGCAGGGAGGAACAGGGGGGAGCTCTCTCTTTCCCCCCCCCCCCCCCCCCACTTCACACCGCAACCCCCCGCTCACCCCCGGCGCCCCCGAATCATTTTTGGTGATTCTTTTTTTTTTTTTGTGGTCACAATCTGTGTTTAAGAAGAAAATTCTAAAATCATGCATTTTTCCCACTGACCACTAGGCCTAACAATAGTCTGTTCTGTAGAGAAAACTTCTCAGCAGTCATTTCATTATCACAGGCAGAATTACACTAAGAGGTGACACCTATATATAGATAACACTGGACTCACCATTGACAATAGAGGATGTCACAGCTCACCTCCACCCCTCCCTGCACACGGACCTCAGCACAGGTTACAAAGCATGCCTGGAATAGTCTCCCATACAAGTTAATGGGTCCCCTCCTGTCCATTGTGTGAATGGCCTAAGAGGCTGCTGTAAAGCCAATATCTAAGGGTGCATTCACATGGGTAAGAAAATCGTGTGACTTTTGTGTGTTGCAAGATATACAAAAATACACAAAAATGCAACCCATTATTTGTTAAAGGTGTATTAAACAGGCAGCCGTTCTCTCACCGCAATGCTGCGAGCTGGAAAAATCGCAGCGTGTTCTACTTTTGTGCAAATCTCGCATGAGAATCGAGCAGGAAGATGAGCGGTCTCCGCACGTCGCACAACACACGGATGGAGTGTCCATGTGCCGTACGAAGGAAGTCGTGCCTGAGAATGGTGGGGGCAACTCGCTCTCACCCGTGTGATTGACGCCGGGCTTTGTACAATTTCTCCAGGCGCACAATGCGCTGAATACATTGCAGGAAAGATGGCCGCCCCACAGTTAGCTATAGGCAACAAATGAAAAAGTTCTACACTCAGAAAATTAAAGCGGATTAGAAAAAGTTTTTTTATCCGGTTTTAATTAATAAAGTAAAATGTTGGCGATCGCGTCCCTTTAATGCGACAGCATAGAAATAAAATTACAAAAAAAAGTTGCTAAAAACCTCATAGAAAACAAGATGCGAGGAAAATAACACAAATGCATATGATGGCCTTACGCTACTTTTCTGGCATACAGAAGCTGCCATATTGGCTCGCATGCCAAAATGGAGTCTTTCCATGCATTTACATTGGGCACCACCACTATTTCAACAAGTGGGTGTGGCCTATCATTAGGGCGTATGATCGTGCACGGCCCATCACATTTAGTATATAGGAGTACATTACACCACAAACTTAACTCCAGCTTGCAACTAGCGTAACTTTCCATTTAGCGCATAGAAGGGCCGCCAGATAATCCAATTTCGCTGCTCCGCGCACATTCACCAGCTCTTTGTGGATTCCTTGGAATTACTCAACAGAAACATAAAAATGATGATTTTATCAGGAATTTATGAAAATTAACAATTTCCAATCCAATGCCGACCCTCACCTGACATTAAGACATTTCCCTGCATAGCTTCGATGTCAGATGAGGGGCCGACACATGTATGCTACATTATGCTGGACAGAGCTCCGATGTCAGAGGCTGTTCTGCACATGTATGCTACAGTAGACAGGACAGAGCTCCATCGAATAAATCCATAAATACAGCACCAAGACCAACTTCAATACATAACTACAGCACCAGAACCAAGCTTAGTACATAAGTACAGGACCAGAAACAAGCTTAATACAAAAAAACAACACCAAGACCAACCTCAATACATAATTGCAGCACCAGAACCAAGCTCATAACATAAATTCAGCACAGAACCAAGCTCATAACATAAATACAGCACCATAACAAAGCTCAGTACACAAATACAGCAACAAAATCAAGCTTATAACATAAATACAGCAACAAAACCCAGCTCATAACATAAATACAGCACCAGAACCAAGCTCATAACATACATGCAGTAGCAGAACAAAGTGATTGTGTTGCAGGGGTGATGATTGGATGACAAAGATACCTAAAACATTAGAGGGGAGGTGACAGAGCCCGGAGGAGGATGATTCATGTAGCTTCACAAGATGCTGCTGCATGGAGCAAGAAAAACATCTGACTTGACTGACTGCCCGCAACCCACATCTTCCTGATGCCCTCCCTACAAGCTGGGTGCCAGCTCCCTGTGTGACTGCTAAGCCTGGCCACAAGGGTCAGAAAGCGGGTTAGCTGACTTGGTAGGTGGGTCAGCTGACCTAGTAGGCTCAGGTGGTATTGTTTAGCCCTACAAAATTGCGCAGTTCTGTGCTTGATTTCATGCAGACGGCCTTCGCTGCGCAATTGCACCCGATAATAGACCATGCCACGTTTTTTTTCCGGCGCTCCAGATGACAGAAAAACACACGTGAAGGAACCCACTGAAGTCAGATTCTGCAGCAGCAAATGCCCTCATGTGAGGCCGCACTTATTACATAGGCAAATATGGCGGCTGGTGGCGATATTTGAGTTGCTCTCTCCCTTAGCAGTGATACGTTTGTAGTCTATTAATTGCGCCATTTTTTATTTACTGTAACAGAACCTCGTACGGAGCTTCCTCTCTCTCGTTTGCCTCGTATTTCCCACTGTAGCTTGTAGCTGTCCGTCCAAATCCCACCTGACAGATGTTGAGATTACACGATGACAACGTCTCCCCCTCCTCTCTAATCTCCTGAGCCCCCTCTCAGACACGATCGCTCTCCGGAGGCCCGCGGTCCGGTGGTCATCGCAAGTGACAATTGAGTTTTAAGCGCCGTGATTTCATCTAATGCGACTGACAGTACAGAAAAGGTTGTAGAGACATAAAAGCGCGTCTCTCCTCCGATGAACAGATGGATAAGAGCGCATTTAAAACATGGCGGATGCCTTAACCTTCACGAGCGGCGGTGCGGGCCTGGAATGAAACAATTAATACGTGCGGTAATTATGGAAGAAAATAGATGAGGTAAACAGCGCTGATTCCACTCGAGCTTGCGGGAACTTATGTAGTGTGAAGGATTACCCGACGCGTTCCTCGTAATGATGCTTTTGTTTTTAAATCAAGAGGTTAATTAGCCTCGCTGATGGCGCCGGTACAAGGTACACAAATATAATATTGGGTTTGGAGATGACTGCGCTACAAAAGCTAATGATTCCTGTTTATGTGCGCGACGTTCGCAGGTAATACGTCCTTCAATATAATTAAAGCTAACTAAGTGATGGTAATCAGTGTCAGGGTGACGGCCATTAGACACAACGTATACTTTAGGGGGACTCTTGTCACTGAAGCAGAGGAGAAAACGGATTTCTAGAGACCGCCGCGGGCGCAAGAAGGAAAGGTGAATTAATTCCACTTTATCGGAAATTATACAGCCGGGAGTCGGAAATTGCGAAAGCAGCAAACAGCCGGAACGTCGCCAATGGAAATACACTGCTATATTAACCCTTAGGGTAGTTTACACGGACGGACGCAAAATGTACGGCAAAATTACATATTCGTTACCATGATTTTTGAGCGTCAGTGCTGCTTTTTCTCGCAGAAACATCGCTGCCGCTTGCGATTTTCTCTCGCACGATTTTGCCGCGACTTTTTAGCGCCAAAAGTCGATAGGACCTGCTAATGTTAAAAACACATCGCACATGCATGTGATACGCGGGTAAGCGCAGTACGCTCGCAGTCATACGCGGTCTCTGCTGGCAGAGCTGGTAGTTACAAATGGTCAAAGAGTATGGCCAAGGACATGAGGGCTCGTGTCACATGGGCGCAAGCGCAAAAATGCACGTGATAGCGCGACTTGCGATTGCGCAGTGAAGGTCATGCTATCGCGCGCATATCTGTGAATTTTACTATATGTTCTGAGCTGTCGGGGGCCGTTGAGATTTGCGCAGGACACACCGATGCCGTGATTTAAAAGGCTGTGCAGTCTCAATTTGCGCATCCACTTAGATTCCTATGGTGCCTTTGGTATGTAAATGCGCACATGCAGCATTTTTAGGGGGGGGGGGGTTACACACCTGAAAGTGAGAATGAACCCATTGGGTTCTATTCTTTCTGCATTGTGCATGCAAATGCGCTCGTGAGAAGTCACCTTCAGGCTACATTAGAACGAGCGTGAATCTTACGCAAATTTTGTGCATTGCTAGACGCACAAATCATGCGAATATGAACTCCATTCTTTTGAGTGAAGTCATACACATGAGCGATTCTGCGATTCTGTCAAACACATCGCACGCCGCGTGAGCTGCAGGCGAGTGCAGTGTCATGCTTCCCATTGAAAACAATGGGAAGCACCTGTCAATCCTCCGACGTGCGTGACACCAGTGCCTGAAGATACACTTATGAGAACTCATTTTTTTGTGCGTAATATTCAGCCCCAATACGTCCGTGTGAATCCGTCTGTACGGGCGCAGCCCTTTTTTTCGTTTGTGTTTTCAGTCCCCCCCCCCCCCCCTTTCTAAAGAATCATAGCTCTGATATTTATCTATCCACGTAGCTTTCTGAGGGCTCGTTGTCCGCTAAACAATTTGTATGTCTTTAGCATTTAATATGCCATATAATGTATGGAAAAGTTTCTAGCTGGAGTGAAATTTTAAAAAGTCCTAAATTCCGCCATTTTTTGAGGGGGAGGGGTCTTGTTTTCATAGCGTACCCTCTAGTGGAGCAAAAATGACCTGATAACTTTATTCTATTGGTCGGTCTAATTACTACGATACCAAACATATATATTTTTTTGTTTGCTGTACTGCGGTTAAAAAATAACATATCTTTGAAGTAACATAAAAGTATTTTCTGCCACCATCTTCTGACCGCCATAACTTTTTTATGTTTCCATCGGCATAGTTGCGCGAAGGCTCATTTTTTGTGAGACATCCTATAGTTTCTATCGGTACGATTTTGGAGTGCATAGAACTTTTGATCACTTTTCATTCATTTCTTTCTTGACCAAAGAAGCACAATCCTGGCATTTTTTTAGGGTGACGTTCACTGTGGTTTATCATTAAGCATTTTTTTTTATATTTAATACCTTTTATTTTTTTCTAAGAATCATTAAAACTTTTTTTAAACTCATGGGACATGAAGTTGTGATGATCACTTCTGCTGTATCATATAATCCCATAGTATTGCATTATACCACAATCTAACAGGCAGTCCATCAAGCCACGCCACAGTCATGCCTTGATGGGCCATTTGCAATAGCAGTACTCGGGCCTTCAGAAGGCCCCATGCTGCCATAGCACGGAACAGTACCTCGTGATGTCATCGCAGGGGTGGCCTTTTGGGATCTTGTAAAATTGATTGGCATTTACAGGGTTAACAGCTGCGATCAGCATTAACACTGATCACAGCTGTTGTCAGCTGTGAAAAACAGTCGGCACCCGCCTTGTATAGAACAGGTCCGGCTCCCGATTCCCCTCCATACAAACCCGGACTCACAAGATGCAACTATACTGTGTCGTTAAGGGGTTAATATTATAGAAATTTGGACACATTTGTGCATACTATGGGGCTCATTTATTACTGCTCTTGTGGCAGAATTTTGGCGTAATTTGATCCTTTTTGGCCACGTCAATTTAGACAAATTTCCTATAGATTTGTAGCAAGAAGAACAGCTGTTACACCTCGGATGGCACCTTCCCAAAGTGTCTAGAACGCTGAACGAGGCTGTTTTAAGAACTACGACTTTCTAGACACTTTCTATCTGCATCATGTAAATAAAAGTCACAAAGGGTGGATGGAGCTCAGAAGCCCCTCCCTGCCCGGCAGCTATCAGCTGTTTTTGACAGCTGACAACCATCAGCGACAACCGCCAGCCACAACCGCCAGCGTCAGCCGCACTCAGAATTACATGTGGGACGAATTTTACCTTGACTGTGATAGCACAGAAAATTATCTTATCTTGAGCCATTAAAAAGCTCTTGTTCTCTTATCTTAACTAAAAAAAAAAAACATTATAAAGTAATTCAAAGTGTAAATGAACTTCCCTGATGGCGGCGCACCGTGATATCACGTCACATCAAGGGTCAAGCTAAAAAGTCACCCATATGTAGTCTAATAGAACTATTTTGATGCCATAGTCAAAACGGACTGTGCATCTAACCAGCCAGTCAGGAAAGGGGGTCTTCCGGCTCCATAAACCCCCCAGAATGCAATATCAGGTTGCCGAAGGGTTGGCATGGCAGTCAAGAGCCTAGAGAAGGAGTTGTACCAAGATTGACTTTTATCACCTATCCAAAGGATCATTCTCACACTGATCCCAAGAACAGGAGTCCCGTGTCCCCTTTTCTCGTTGCGCCCACTCATAGTGATGTGGGGGTTGAATGGAATGGCGGTCGTAATGTGTGGTGACGCTCCATTTATTTCAGTGGGGCTGACAGAAATAGCAGAGTATAAGTTCTAGGCTATTCCCGGCAGTCTCATTGAAGATGAATGGAGCGGCACCATGCGTGCCGCAAACTGTAATACATGAGTAGAATAGGAAGGGCAGATGGTCAGTAAAGCAGGTAAGAATTGTATGATATAGGGGAAAATGTCAAATATATGGAGAACGGGTCTAGAAAAGAAAAGCAACAAAATGTACGAAAGTACAAGAAAGGCAGTAAAGGTAAGCTACAGCTACATTGGAAGGTTTGGCACAACACGTCACATGGGCAAAGATCGCACTATGGCCCAGTTACATTGTATCTTGATGTAAGTGAAGGCAGCTGCATATTGGTACAACTCCAAGAAATTCATCATTTTTGGAATTCCTGCAGTTGCTGTAAGTTACAAGTCACAACACAATCGTACTTACAACCCCTATTCCAAAATAGTTGGGCTGCTGTATAAAATGTGAATAAATGTTAAGAAAAATAGAATCCAATGATTTAGAAATCTCATATAAGCATTTATTCACAGGAGAACACAGAACATATCAGAAGGGGGAGGGGAGACATTTCTCCATTTTATTTTTAAAAATTTACTAATTTAGAAATCGATGGCAGCAACACATCTCACAAAAGTTGGGACAGAGGACACAAAAGGCTGGAAGGGAAGTGGTAGTAATGAAAAATAGTTGGAGGGTCAATTTTCCATTAAGTCACATGACTGTATAAAAAGGGCATGTTAGAGAGGTAGAGTCTCTTAGAAGCAAAAATCAGAAGCTGAGCCCGTGCCATCCGACAGCGGGAGTCGGCTATTACTGATGCAACAGCTAGGGCGCATACGGACGGTGACTCTTGCTGTTAAACCTCTACATGCTGCACTCTATGAAGATCGTGGCATGTAAAGGGTTCACTCCCTCTGTAATGTCATCGGACCCCTATAATGTAATCACTGAGGGCTGATAGGTTGCCATAGAAACAGGACATCAGACATCCCGGCTTGCCATTGAATCTGATCGCTATTACAAGCAATAAGGCATTGCAGTACAGCAGTCCTGCATAGCGAACATAGCTGTTACGGTTCCAGTCCCCTATAGAGATATAAAAAGTGTCCATAATGACCTGTTCAATAAATTTAACGCACTATTTATCCTGCATGGTAAAAACTGTAAAAAAAAAAAAAAAAACCTTAAAAACGGAGGCAAAATGCTTGTTTTGTTCGTTTTACCTCTCATAAAATTCTATAAAAGGGATCAAAAAAGCTGTATGTACGCCAAAACGGTACAGATCAAAACAAGCCCTCACAGAGCTCCGTCCATAGAAACATAAAAAAGTTAGGGGACTTTGAATGCAGCGATTTAAAAATAATTATAATTTCCAAAAAAGGGGTTCTATTCAGGAAAAGTGGAAAAACCTAAAACAATTCTAATAGTTTTGGTATTGTCAACCCGCAGAAAAAACATAACATGTCACTTATGCTGTATGATTAACACTGTAAAAAAAAAACAATGGCAGAATTGGTGTGTTTTCTCTCCCTGCTCTCAAAAATGAAATACATAAAGTTTTACAAAACATGATATGGACTCAAACATGGTACCAATAACAACTACAGTTCGCCACGCAAAAAAGAAGCCCCCAAACAGCCATGTCAATGGAAAAAAAAGTTATGGCCTTTGAAAGTGGAGATGAAAACCCCCTAAAAATCGTTGCATCCTTATGACCAAAACAGCCCATGTCTTTTAAGGGCTTTCCACCAAATTCCCATAGATGTGTAGAAGGATTTGCCTCCATTCCTTGAGGAGAGCTTCAAATAGTGATGCGGGGAATGATGGTTGTGTTGGGCGCACGCATACAGTATTCTAGTTCGTCCCAAAGATATTCGATGGGATTGAGATCTTTGGGCCGGCCAATGAAGTTTACAGATGTTCTGCTCCTCAAACCAAGCTTCAAGACTGCGTGCCGTATGACAAGGTGCTAGGTCATGTTGCTAGACACACGGAGCTGTTCCCAAGTATTACCATAGAGTACCCATTGGTATTGAAGGTGGACTTCGCTACAACCAATGGCTTTAGTCCTTACCAGCAGAAACACCCCCACAACATAACAGAACCTCCTCCAAACTTCACTGTTGGGATGATGCAGTCGTGTTGAAACCGCTCTCCAGGCAACAACCACACCCAAGTATGGCCACCTGATCATAAGATGGTGTACTGTGATTGATCTGCCCAAAACACTTGCTTCCTCTCATTTATAGTCTAATAATGGCTCTCCAAGCACCATTGTGGGTGCCTCTGTGCATTAACTACTGTGATGTTGGGCTTGTATGTACCCACTCATTGGTAACTCTTCGCAAGCAGTTCCTTACAGATGATTCTGTTGCTAATGGATGTTCCAATGGCCTGCTCGATCTTCTGAGCAAGTGTTTCGGCAGACGATGTGCGTGATGCCTTCACAGCTCAAGCATGGTTTAACCATGGGGCTTGCCAGTACCACCTTGCTCCGCACCACCTCCGTGGGAAAGAGCTGGGTGAAGATTCAGTCACAGACTCTTCCAGAGTTAGGCAACAATTCGGTACCTGGTAACTTTTATTCATCATGAAGCACACACCAGACCATTCTTTTAATTTACAGTTAGGATCACCCCATGCTGGTCTTGTATAACAGATGTTGCAGGCTCCTAATCGGCAATAGAACTGGCTTCTTTCAGCCATTGCGACAAGTCTTGCAGTCTCGGCCACACCAACCAGGTTATTAATGCTAGTCCCAAAAACCTTTTGCCAGCCCTTGGGACATTACAATGCACCCTTTTGTCCAGACCATAAAATGTTTCCATATGTCATGAATATTTATCATATTGGCCATTGCTTAGTAACAGACAGACCCACCTACACAGTTCCTACTCTGCGCCATCATGTCACTCATCCAGCACCCAGGGGCACAAAGATTTAAAAAAACTGTTAAAAAAATATGAACAAGCAGTTTGTTATAATACCGCCAGTACTGACAGCAATGGAGAGAGGGGCGATACTGTAAAATTAATATTACATTTGGTCCAATCTCAATGACCCTCAGCACCCATCCACCAACAAGCTCCGGAACATAGTCCAACGTCCCAGCAGATGACATGACCCTTCAAAGATCCGTTACGCCTGTCCTGATCCATGTTGCAAGAACTCCGCCAGGCCTGACTTTGGCTTTGCACAACTTTGCCTCTACTTGCCAGTCTTCAGTGAATTCTGCAAACTCCTGAAACTGCGCTATAGAAATCTGCCAGAAAAACTGTCATCTTTCACACCTTGTTCTTTCTATGTCTCAGCTGATGTGTGTAGGAAGGGACAGCGTGTGATTAAAGCTTGTGCAGGATTTTTCTTCTCGGTATCAATTACTGTCTTAGCAGCTGGAAGATTCTGCTTCTTCCCATCCAGAAAGCCTAAGGGCCCTTTTATTCGGGATGATCTGTTGGGCACAGATGCCCCAAGGTGATGATCGTTCTTGTGCTTTTACACAGGAACGATCATAGTTAGTGAATGGTTGTGGAGCTTGCCCTCCCACCTCCATTCACGGTAAGCAGTCCGTCATTCATACACAGGCCGATCCTTCGATTAATATTTATGCAAATTCCTGCTTATTGCTCAGTCGGTACACTGAACGATAATTTCCACAGCCTTTCCACATCCAAAAACAGTGCAAACCCATACCATTGGTGGGGATTTTAACTGGAAATCAGCCACATACCCGCAGCTGATTTGATACTATGCAGCACTCCCATTCACCTTCTCTGTAGGCTTTCCGCAGTCAGTGCTTCCAGTTCCTAGCGGCCTGGTCAGGTGCGGCGCCGCTGGTCAGGTGTGGTGCCGCTGGTCAGGTGTGGTGCCGCTGGTCAGGTGTAGTGCCGCTGGTCAGTTGCATTGCAGATTAAGTGAGTGCTTTATTTAAAAGACTATACTGTGCCATGGGAATCCAAACATTAGCGCACAGTTGCAAGCTGAATTTCAGTTCATTAAAAGGGTCAGGACAGGCAGTGACGGTGATGTCCATTGTGTAACATCCATGTCACGATTTTCGCTCACACATAGTATAGTGACCCAGTACTTCATCCTGGTCCCCTCCATAAATGTCATACATGTTTGTCCTATGTTGATGCACCGTGCAAACCTGTCTTGTTATTTCCTGTATGTGTGTTGCACAGCTGCAGCGCTTGAGAGGTTAACTTTTAATAAAATCTAAAGCCTGCATGTAAATGTATTAAAGGGGTTGTCTCATGAAATCAAGTGGGGTTCAGCACTTCTGTATGGCCATATTAATGCACTTTGTAATGTACATTGTGCATTAATTATGAGCCATACAGAAGTTATTCACTTACCTGCTCCGTTGCTAGCGTCCCCGTCGCCATGGATCCGTCTAAATTCGCCGTCTTCTGGCGATTTTAGACGCGTTTGCGCTGTGCGGTCCTCTCCGTGGTGAATGGGGCCGCTCGTGCCAGAGAGCTGGTCCTCGTAGCTCCGCCCCGTCACGTGTGCCGATTCCAGCCAATCAGGAGGCTGGAATCGGCAATGGACCGCACAGAGCCCACGGTGCACCATGGGAGAAGACCCGCGGTGCATCGTGGGTGAAGATCCCGGCGGCCATCTTGGTAAGGTAAGTAAGAAGTCGCCGCAGAGTGGAGATTCAGGTAAGTACTAAACGTTTGGTTTTTTTTAACCCATCCCTTGTGTTTGTCTCGCGCCGAACGGGGGGCCTATTGAAAAAAAAAAAAACCCGTTTCGGCGTGAGACAACCCCTTTAAGTCTGTCATGTCATGTGGTATGAGAAAAGGTAGAAAAATGTGAAAGCTTGAAAGCGGAAAGGGTCTTCCATCCTATCTGCCACCTGAGTTCCAGCTAACACAGAGCCACATGAAGGCACCTTCAGCCTTTCTGTACTGCAGTTGGAAGAAGAGGAGAGATTTCCCTTGCTGCTTGTGTTCTGGATGTAAGTGGAGTGAGCCCCCAAGAATGAGAGAGCATTTATAAGTAACTACTTCTTCTCAAGGCCAGTGCAGAGGTATGATCTTATCATTTACGTTTCCTATGTAGCCGTTCTGAGCCTGGATCACCGCGTAGAGGTACACCCTTGAATTGTCACACCCACGTGCCTTCAAGTCGGGGTAGAGGTAGTGCAAGTTAAAAAGCTTTGTACACACATGTGTGCCTTTGAGCCTATGAGAGCCATGTGGAGGTACTACATTCAGAAACCATTTGCCTGCACTGTAAAGACTTTAATTGAACTGCCTTGTATTACCTGTTTAAAGTTGTCAAGTAGAGTTAATGCTAGGTTCTAACCATTCCTAGAGATCTGTGGTACTCAGGAACTGATTGTGGCTGCATTAATTCTCCGCCGAGGGTCATACCGTTGTGTGAAGGAATGGTGGTGTCACCCGTGACAACCACAACCCCTGTTATCCTGTTTAGTGGGCATCTCCCTATCCTAGGGGTGTCCCAGGTGGCCTGCAGTGATACTCTGGCCTTGGCAGTGTGTGTCCCTCCAGGAAGGAGCCTGGTAAGTGCCACCGTGACAAGCCAAAACTTTACCCTCCCAGCTCCCCACGTATGTCAGGTGTCCAGGATCTCCCTATGGGACGCTGCACATAGTGAAAAGGGAGACATTGCCAAACAACATCTTCCTATGGCTCTTCATAAAAATGCAGTGGGTACAAAAGCATCTTGAAAAAGAATGATCACGTTTTTCTCAAGGCCTCAATTCGGAGAGGCGGAGGCAAAAGCGGAAGGTACATCAGCGTACCACACAGTTAGTCACAATCATAGCTTTGGGTTCACAGACTGCTCAGATCGATACAAAAACTCTTCAATTCTCAATTCACATGTACAAGTACAAAATGTGAAGCGATTGTGACTAACGCATTGTGCCTGTTTTTGATGGAAAAGTTAGACAATAGCCATTATTTGTGTGTACCGATGCATCTAACCACAAACATATCAGACTGTTCCCACTATTGGTCAGATATTTTTCTCCACTTTCGGGAAAATGTTAATGAAATTATTAAGGGTTCGATCTCTTCCTGGTGAAACAGCAGATATAATTTGTGATTTTATTGTTGATGTGTTGCAGAAACAGAACTTGAATGATAAGACTGTAGCATTTTGTGTTGACCATGCTAATGCCAATTTGGTGGGCCTCAAAATAACATAATTGCAAAATTGGAAGAGCATGTTGGGAAGAAATTGGTTAGAATTGTCTGCACTGCTCACATCGTTTGTAATGGCGAGCGTTTGCCAACCAGTTGATGTGGAAGCCATCGCTATGAAAATCTATTACTATTTCTACGTCTTTACTGTTCGCATGGAGTCACTCAAGGACTTCTGAGTGTAGAGTTGGAGCAGATTTTGGAATATGGGTAGACTCAGGGGCGTAACTATAGAGGATGCAGGGGATGCGGTTGCACCCGGGCCCAGGAGCCTTAGGGGGCCCATAAGGCCTCTCTTCTCCATATAGGTAACCCAGTACTATGAGTAAAGCATTATAGTTGGGGGCCCTATTACAAGTTTTGCATCGGGGCCCAGGAGCTTCAAGTTACGCCTCTGGGTAGACTATATGGTCTTCTCATGCCTGCAGTTGAAAGAATTTTAAAACTATTTGCTGGACTGAAATTGTACTTTTTATAACAAGAAAAATGCCCTACAAGAACTTGCACGTTTTTTGAAGACCCTTGCGCCCAATTGGGGCTATTCTTCATTCACAACATTGCAGCCATATTTCATAGCACAATTCTGAGGATAGAGCAACAAACTTTGACAACACTTGAGGTGTCGTTAGCTCTTGATGATTTGGTTAAAAAATGTAAGAATAGAAGTCAAAACAGGTTCATTGCGAACGAGATACGTGTGCGAATAACTCAACCTGAACGGGCTGGACTGCTTCACAAAAACAACGGTGTGAAGATAACTTGCAATTTTTTTGACAATTGTGTGGAACATCTTGAGTGGAGATCCAATTAGTTTTAAGACACATATTTATTTGGAAGTGCTGCCTTCATGGGACAACGTTGAGAGAAGCCTCCAATTCCAAACATTGCACTCAACGATAGTGAATGATTTGATGGAGAAAAAAACCCAAATATAGACGCTCGATGGGTGAAAACTTTCCTCCACTTTAAGAAACGTGACGTACCATTCAACCAAGTTCATGGAGCTTGCTTTATGCCTTCCGGGAACTAATCCAGCTTGTAAAATGTATTTTCAGCCATCTATGTTATGTGGACAAGCGAGAAGACGCAACTGAAAATAGAAACCTCGAAAGCCATGCTTACGGTAAAATATAGCTCTGCTGGCAAGTCCTGTAATAAGTTTTACCAAGGCGTTTTGCAGCATCTTACTTTTCTTAGAGGCATCCATTCTTCAATGAAGTATGAGTCCTTGGCAACAGTGGCTGAGAGTACAACTGCTACTGCGGGTCCATCGCCTGTAAACAGTTAAAGCGCCGCACCAAAAAGAAAAACATCTACTTTTTGATGGAAGGTAGGACTGATCCGTGTGATACGCGGGCATGCATAGTGCCCTCACAGCCATATGGGTTTTCTGCTAGCAGATCGTATGTTTGCATAATGGGTAAAACAGCATTTTACACATATGTTCGTGGAGAGGAGCCCTTAGAGTGTAGGCTGGTACGGTGCTACAAATGTATATCAATAGCCCATCCAGTGATCCAGCTAAGAAAGGCCACAGGGCATTCCTCCCTGTCGTTTTTAAATTGACCCTGTCCTTTTTATAACGACGAAGGTAAAATCATATGCCATGTAAGCCCCGCCCCCTGACCACACCTCCGTGTCCCGCTTTGACCCTGGTCACCCAATGTAAGACTAATGACTCAGGAACCACATGTGGCTCGTGACACCCTACCGTGTGGCTAGCTGCAAGGGAGGAGATTCTCTTTAAGAAATGTCCAGTTGTAATAAAACAATGTAACTTTATTTTTCTCTTTAACAACTGTAGTAATAAAGGTCAGAGATCACATAAGGAAGGATGACTGTCTGTGTCTTGGCTTACAGGGACCCTCTCGGCTTGTAACTGTCTCTTCTGACCCTGTCACTCCACTGCACTGTATTTCCAGGCCTCAGTACAGCCAGTCTCTTCTATCCGCTGGACACTCACATCCGGGGCCGGTGCATCCCGGTGCACATCAGCAATGGTTCCCCAAAGTCTCTCAATCCCTCTCTTGGGGGAATACATCTTTTATTTCGACCTACATCTTACTTAGGCCAGGAGGAGGTTATCATGCCAACACTGTGGCTTCCATATCAACTTTTGAAACCAGAGCAGCTCCTCCTACTTGTCAGCACAGAGCCCCGCCCCTTCATTCTAGATATTACTTCTGTTTCCTGTATTAGGCTGTCTGGGCATGCTCAGTACAATCCTTTACATTCATCTTTCAGTAATACAGTATATCCCATCCTCATATGCAAACAGAAAGATAATTGAAACAAACTACAATTGCATACAAGTACAAGGGAATCCAGGTGATAAGAATACTAGAACAAAATGTAAATCATTTTAGGCATATTTACCCTCATTAGATATCCACAGTAATCATGAGTTATGACCATATGCAGTGGCAATTGACATTATGTCAGGCATAATAAAAGTGCCAATTTAGATTGCACATTGATGTGATACAGGCAGGCATGGAGGCTTCAGGATCCTGTTGTACCGCCTCTAGCTTGGATACAAGATGTGATACAGGTGAATATGGAGGCTCTAGTATCCTGTTAAACCACCTCCAGCTTGAATACAAGATGTGAAACGGGCGGGCATGGAGGCTCTAGAACCCTGTTATACTGCCTCTAACTTGGATAAAAATGTGATACAGGCAGGCATCAAGGCTCTAGTACCCTGGTGTACCACCTCTAACTTGGATACAAGATGTGATACGGGCAGGTATTGAGGCACCAGAATTCTGTTGTACTGCCTCTAGGTTGGATACAAGATGTAATACGAGCAGGAATGGAAGCTCTGGAACCCTGTTATACTGCCTTTAACTTGGACACAAGATGTGATACGGGTGGGCATGGAGGCTCTAGTACCCTGTTGTACAACTTCAAGCTTGCATACAAGATGTTATATGGGCAGGCATGGAGGCTCTAGTACTTTGTTGTACTGCCTCTAGTTTGGATACAAGATGTGATACGGGCGGGCATGGAGGCTCTAGTTACCTTTTGTACCATCTACAGCTTGGATAGAAGATGTGATTGTGAAGGGCATAGAGGCTCTAGTACCCTGTTGTACTGCCTTTAGCTTGAATGCAAGATGTTATACGGGCGGGCATGGAGGCTCTGGAACACTGTTATACTGCCTCAAACTTGGATACAAAATGTTATACAGGTGGGCATCGAGGCTCTAGTACCCTGGTGTATCACCTCAAACCTGGATAAAAGATGTGATATGGGCAGGCATGGAGGTTCTAGTCCTCTGTTCTACCAGCTCTAGCTTGGATACAAGATGTGATACGGGCGGTCATAAAGGCTCTAGTTACTTTTTGTACCATCTACAGCTTGGCTACAAGATGTGATTGTGAAGGGTATGAAAGCTCTGTTACCCTGTTGTACCTCCTCTAGCTTGGATACAAGATGTCATATGAGCAGGTATAGAGGCTCTAGTTCCTTTTTGTACTACCTCTAGCTTGGATGAAGGATGTGATAGCGATGGATATGGAGGCTTTAGTATCCTGTTGGGCTGCCTCTAGATTGGATACAAAATGTCATACGGGTGGGCATGGAGGCTCTGGTACCCCGTTGGGCCACCAATATCATGGATACAAGATGTGATACGGGCAGGCATAGAGGCTCTAGTACCCTGGTGCACTGTCTCTAGCTTGGATAAAATATGTCATATGGGCGGGCATAGAGGCCCTAGTATCTGGTTGGGCCAACTCTAGCTTGGATACAAAATGAGATACAGGCAGGCATTGAGGCTCTAGCTCCATTTTTTACCATCTGTACCTTGTATACAAGATGTGATACCAACAGGAATGTAGGTTCTAGTATCCCATTGGGCCAACTCTAGCTTGGATACAAGATGTGATATAGGCGGGCATGGAGGCTCTAGTACTCTGCTGTACCGCTTCTAGTTTGAATACAAGAAGTGATATGGGCAAGCATGGAGGCTCCAGTACTTTGTTGAGCTGCCTCTGACTTAGATACAAGCTGTGATACGGGTTGGCATGGAGGCTCTGGAACCCTGGTATACTGCCTTTAGCTTGGATACAAGATGTGACACACATGGGCATCGAGGCTCTAGTTCACTGTTGTACCGCCTCTAGCTAAGATACGAGATGTGATAGAGGTGGGCATGGAGGCTCTAGTACCCTGTTGAGCCGCCTCTAGCTTGGATACAAGATGTGATACAAGCAGTCATGGAGACTCTAGTACCCTGTTGTTCCGCCTCTAGGTTGAATAGAAGATGGGATGTGGGTGGGCATGGAGGCTCTGATACCCTGTTGAGCCACCTCTAGCTTGGATACAAGAACTGATATGGGCAAGCATGGAGGCTCCAGTACTTTGTTGAGCTGCCTCTGACTTAGATACAAGCTGTGATACGGGTTGGCATGGAGGCTCTGGAACCCTGGTATACAGCCTTTAGCTTGGATACAAGATGTGACACACACGGGCATCGAGGCTCTAGTTCACTGTTGTACCACCTCTAGCTTGGATGCAAAATGTGATACGGGTGAGCATGGAGGCTCTAGTACCCTATTGAGCTGCCTCTAGCTAAGATACAAGATGTGATAGAGGCGGGCATGGAGGCTCTAGTACCCTGTTGAGCCACCTCTAGCTTGGATACAAGATGTGATACAGGCGGCCATTGAGACTCTAGTACCCTGTTGTTCCGCCTCTAGGTTGAATAGAAGATGGGATGTGGGTGGGCATGGAGGCTCTGATACCCTGTTGAGCCACCTCTAGCTTGGATATAAGATGTGATGTGAGCAGGCATGGAGGCTCTGAAACCTGTTATACTGCCTTTAGCTTGGATACAAGATGTGACACACACGGGCATCAAGGCTCTAGTACCTGGTTGTACAATCTCTAGCTTGCATACAAGATGTGATATGGGCAGGCATGGAGGCTCTAGTACTCTGTTGTACCATCTCTAACTTGGATACAAGATGTGATACAGACAGACATGGAAGCTCTATTACCCTTTTGTACCGCCTCTATGTTGAATACAAGATGTGATACGGGCGGGCATGGAGGCTCTGATACCCTCTTGAGCTGCCTCTAACTTAGATTCAAGATGTGATACGGGTGGGCATGGAGGCTCTGGAAACCTCTTGTACTGCCTTTAGCTTGGATACAAGATGTGACACACGCGGGCATCAAGGCTCTATTTCCCTGTTGTACCATCTCTACCTTGAATGCAAAATGTGATACCGGCAGGCATGGAGGCTCTAGTTCCATTTTGTACCATCTCTAGCTTTGATACAATATGTGATACCAACAGATATGTAGGCTCTAGTATGCCGTTAGGCCAACTCTAGCTTGGATACAAGATGTGATAAGGGCGGGCATGGAGGCTCTAGTACTCTGCTGTACCGCCTCTAGTTTGGGTACAAGAAGTGATACGGCAAGCATGGAGGCTCTAGTACCCTATTTAGCTGCCTCTAACCTAGATACAAGATGTGATACAGGTGGGAATGGAGGCTTTGCAACCCTGTTATACTGCCTTTAGCTTGGATACAAGATGTTACACATGCGGGCATCGAGGCTTTAGTTCCCTGTTGCACCACCTCTCAGTTGGATACAAGATGTGATACAGACAGACATGGACGCTCTAGTACCCTTTTGTACCGCCTCTACGTTGAATACAAGATGTGATACGGGCGGGCATGGAGGCTCTGATACCCACTTGAGCTGCCTCTAACTTAGATTCAAGATGTGATACGGGTGGGCATGGAGGCTCTGGAAACCTCTTGTACTGCCTTTAGCTTGGTTACAAGATGTGACACACGTGGGCATCAAGGCTCTATTTCCCTGTTGTACCACCTCTACCTTGAATGCAAAATGTGATACCGGCAGGCATGGAGGCTCTAGTTCCATTTTGTACCATCTCTAGCTTTGATACAATATGTGATACCAACAGATATGTAGGCTCTAGTATGCCGTTAGGCCAACTCTAGCTTGGATACAAGATGTGATAAGGGCGGGCATGGAGGCTCTAGTACTCTGCTGTACCGCCTCTAGTTTGGGTACAAGAAGTGATACGGCAAGCATGGAGGCTCTAGTACCCTATTTCGCTGCCTCTAACTTAGATACAAGATGTGATACAGGTGGGCGTGGAGGCTTTGGAACCCTGTTATACTGCCTTTAGCTTGGATACAAGATGTGATATGGATGGGCATGGAGGCTCTGGAACCCTGTTATACTGCCTCTAACTTGGATACAAAATGGGATACAGGTGGGCATCGAGGCTCTAGTACCCTGTTATACCACCTCTAGCTTGCATACAAGATGTGATTGTGAAGGGTATGGAGGCTCCGTTACCCTGTTGTACCACCTCTAGCTTGGATACAAGATGTGATATGAGCAGGTGTAGAGACTCTAGTTCCTTTTTGTACTATCTCTAGCTTGGATGAAGGATGTGATAGTGATGGATGTGGGGACTCTAGTATCCCGTTTAGCTGCCTCTAGCTTGGATACAAGATGTCATACGGGTGGGCATGGAGGCTCTGGAACCCTGTTATATTGCCTTTAGCTTGGATACAAAATGTGACACATGCAGGCATCGAGGCTCTAGTTCCCTGTTGTACTACCTCAAGCTTGGATGAAAAATGTGATACGGGCGGGCATGGAGGCTCTAGTACTCTGCTGTACTGCCTCTAGATTTAATACAAGATGTGATATGGGCGGACATAGAGACGTCCAGATTCCATATGGTGTCCTTCAGCATATCGGTCCACATTTTTTGTAACTGGTCTCTAGATCTAAACCTAGATTCATCATTGAAGACAAGCCAGTTCCACTCTATAGCAGTCCAGTTTCATCGTTCACGACACCAGTGTAAACAGAGGTGATGGTGGGTGTGTAAGGCCATATATGTAATGTCTGGCCATACATGTAATATCCTTCAGCCAGCAATGATGCTACTTCTCTGTGGATGGTGGACAATGAAACAGTTGGAGCTGCTTGTGCTTGTCGGATCATTAGACGATCCTCTCAACTGGTGGTCTGTCCAGTGCGTCCTGAGCCCGGCCGCCTTGTGTGCCCTCACACATCCACTGGCCCCAACACCTCCTAACAGTCTAGTCAGACACTCCCCTCTACTGGTGGTCTGTAGGGGGCGTCCTGAGCCCGGTCACCTTGTGTGCCCTCACACATCCACTGGCCCAAGACCCCCTAACAGTCTGGTCAGAGCGGCCGGTGGGGGACAATTTGTCGATACGACCATCCAGCTTCCCACATCCCAATAATGCGCCCCTCTCAGACTCTGGTAATGGGGTGAAATCTCTTCTCTGCGTCATAGAGGCGTCTAGTGGTCAACAAGCTCTACACAAGCGGAAAAAGAGGTCACTATATACAAGGAGCCTCCAAGAGCCTCTTATAGGCCAAGGGGGGTACCACTTTTAGGGCCTCAGGTGGCAAGACCGTCCATCTAATCACCACAACTCTCATCATTTGCATATCTACCTGAGATGGAACTGCAGGACGAATTTAGTGACAAAACGACAACTTATATAGGGGGCTGGATTAGTTTTGCTAAAGAGTGTATAATAAGAGTGCCAAATTTCATTCTCAAATATACACAAATATTAGCAAATTTGTGATTCTTTATTTCTTCATATTTAATATATTTCTTCTCCATTTTAGATAGAAAGATAGATAGATAGATAGATAGATAGATAGATAGATAGATATGAGATAGATAGATATGAGATAGATAGATATGAGATAGATAGATAGATAGATAGATAGATAGATATGAGATAGATAGATATGAGATAGATAGATATGAGATAGATAGATAGATAGATAGATAGATAGATAGATATGAGATAGATAGATAGATAGATAGATAGATAGATATGAGATAGATAGATAGATAGATAGATAGATAGATAGATAGATAGATAGATAGATAGGAGATGGATAGATAGATATGAGATAGACAGGAGATAGATAGATAGATATGAGATAGATAGATATGAGATAGATAGATAGATAGATATGAGATAGATAGATATGAGATAGATAGATATGAGATAGATAGATAGATAGATAGATAGATAGATAGATAGATAGATAGATAGATAGATAGGAGATAGATAGATATGAGATAGACAGGAGATAGATAGATAGATAGATAGATATGAGATAGATAGATATGAGATAGATAGATAGATATGAGATAGATAGATATGAGATAGAGAGATATGAGATAGAGAGATATGAGATAGATAGATAGATAGATAGATAGATAGATAGATAGATAGATAGATAGATATGAGATAGATAGATAGATAGATATGAGATAGAGAGATATGAGATAGATAGATAGGAGATAGATAGATAGATAGATAGATAGATAGATAGAGACAATTATATGCATATGTAAAGGTTGATACACATTTCTTGGCACATACAGCACATATGAAATGACACGTATAATAAAGCATCTTGCTCAGCAGCTGTTGCTATTATTGCAGTTTTCCATCCAAATTGGCAATAAGAAGCTTATTTTTTTATTTCCCAAATCATATGGCTGTAATGTAGAGCGCGGCGCGGAGCGGCATCATCCTCAGCATTACTATACAGAAGTGCAGGATGGCTCCGCTGTGCAGGAAATCATTTCACTTTGCGATGTGATTTAGTGCTGTATAATATTCCATGACTGAGTAATTACAGGTATATGTCCAATTATGATACTAGCGTGTTACTTGCATGTCTGGGAAATGAGCGTATAATGCTAAACTCCTACTTCTGAGTGTAGAATACTGGATTTATAATTCACCGTTCCAGAGCAGTTGTAATACATTTTATCAAAAATACAGATGATGACGAATGAAATTCGACCTTTAACTCTTTCCGACGGCCATATTTGCACATGTTGGGAAGTGAGTTTAATGTAATTGGGATTTCCCTGCAGCCTCATGTAAGACCACGGACAATATATCATGATTGATTATATGAAATTATTACCTCATTTCTGCTGCATCTTGCAATTGGATTATGATTTCTAAGAGTAAAAAATATTTGCGGGGTTTTCTGGGACATTAAAAAAAATTCTAGGGGCTAAAATTGTGTAAAATCAAGAGAAACTGAATATTCACCTATTCTGATGGCTCCCTGCCCCTAGAATTTTTTAAATGTCCCAGCAAACTCCTTTAAAGGGGTTGTCCCATGAAAGTAAGTTATTCCCTATCCTTGAGATGCAGACATTTGCTGATCAGTGGGGTCCGACTGCTGAGATTAACACTGATCCCAAGAACCCCAGTGGACACTTCTCTGCTAGTTTATGGACAGACTGGATAGCAGGGAGGTGGGCATCCCCAGCCAGCCAATCAGCTTTAGCTTGTGTACAATTATTCTGGCTCCTCCTCATAGAGGGCGCTGGTTATACTTTTTGGCATAAGGTGTTTCTGGTCTTTTTGGTGGTTCCTGGTCCTGACCTGCATCACCTATGAGGTAAGTGATGTACTTATTTATCTGGGGTGTTTGTATATCTTATTCTCTGTTCTCTTGTAGTTTATTCCCCATTGAGTGCCATCTAACTTTTGTCACTATGCCCTGATACCATCTAGGGAAAGCCAGGGTCATCTCAAGTTCCTGACATGGGGTCACCTTCATCAGGGTGGGTGCTGCTTTAAGGTAGGATCTTTCCGTAAAAGAAGGTTATGGGCTAGGTTTCCCATCTTCCCTGTTTTGTGTTTTCTTTGTACATTTTTGCGCTATCTATGTTTATAAAGTGAGTGTAACTATTCGTTCTTGTAGGACGTAACCAACGTGTTTGGGTCAAGCGTCACAATATACTTACCCTCCTCGCTCCCAGGTCTTGTTCAGCTCAGGGAACCTTGGGTCCTGGTGTTGTCCAACTCCAGGATCTTGTCTGCACCTCTACCTGCTACGCCTGATGCTAGACGGCATCAAGACCAAGTATAATGGTGTTCCGAGCTAAACAAAAGCAGGGAGTGAGGATTGTATGTATATAGGGCACAAGACTAAACCAATAGATGTTGGCCAATTTCGTTTTTTTTTTGCTGCACCTTCCTCCCAGCAACAGGATGAAAGCTACGGCACATATTACAGGGTGACTGTGAGAGGGAGGCTCATAATAGGGCGACTCCTGGTAAAACCGGGTGAGTTGATATGTCTACCTCTTATATCGACATGCCATAATGGAGTATATGAATAAGGCCAGTGTAACGTAGACCCTCCTTCCTCTTTATACCTATAGCTATTGGCCATCTTTACACAACCTAAGAGACTCACCTTGAACCTTGCGACATGGCGATTTGGATGGTAAAACACAAGCTCATAGATTTCATGGTAGTAACCCACAGAAAATTTTTCTTTACATCTCTGAACATAAATGGTGATTTATCGTTTTCTGCACAAGATTGAGTTCCTTGCGCTCTTCATTTTTATATAGTGTAATCAAATGAGCAAATTAAAGAGAACGGTTTAATATAAATGGGTGACGCTCTCCAAGTTTAATATATACTCCGTAATGGATGTAATTTATTTCTAGAAGAGACAAGTATGAAAGAAAAATTAGGAGATCATCTTCAATGACGATTCTTCAAGAAACAGATGAAACATATAGTAGAGCTGAGTGTGTGAATGCAGAAAATCAGAGCATTTGCTGTGAGCGGATGGATATCATTTGTATTTCCCGTATATACCGGCGTATAAGACGACTTTTGAACCCCAAAAAATCTGCTCTGAAGTCGGGGGTCGTCTTATACACCGGTAATACAAAAAAAAGAAAGTGTCAAAAAAAAAAATCATTACTCACCTTCCCCGGCGTTCTGCTCCCTCCGGGTCCCTGGCAGAGCATTGCTTTTTGGACGCAGGGCTTGAAATCCCCATCTCCAGAAAGCTAATACTGTGATTGGCTAACACACGCTGTCAGCCAATCACAGCCATTCAATGACATCATTGAATAACTGTGATTGGCTGAAGGCACGTGCGTTTTAGCCAATCACAGCCATTCAATGATGTCATTGAATGGCTGTGATTGGCTGACGGCCCTGCGTCCAGAAAGTAATGCTCTGCCGGGGACCAGGAGGGAGCGACAGCCTGCAGCAGCACTGCAGAACGCCGGGGAAGGTGAGTAATGATTTTTTTTTTTGCTCCACTGTATTCCCGGCGTATAAGGTGACAGTTGGGGGGTCGTCTTATACGCCCCGTCGCCTTATACGCCGGAATATACAGTAATATTAACCCTTTCCAATCTAATTTGTATCCTGGTTTTCCTAGGGGGCTTACTCTTTTTCTGCTATTATACAATGGCGCTATATGCTGGCTAAAGCCAGTACTGCATGAGGTGACACGTTGGATAGGCTCGGACAGCAGAGAGGCTGGAAATATACAGTAAGAGAACCCCAACGGACGTCTTCCAACATCAGAGCTGTACAGCTTTAAATCATAATGTCTTAGACGTCAGACAGTGCATTGGAAAGGGTTAATTCTTACTTTTTTCCCCAAAGGGTTGGCAGTGAAATCATGACCCCCAGCTAGTCTAGCACCGGTGACCAGACCATAGTAACATAGTATTTTAGGCTGAAAAAGGACCTAAATCCATCTCGTTCAGCCTATTACCCTTGATGTTGATCCAGAGGAAGGCAAAAAATCCCAATGAGGTAGAAGTCAATTTTCTTCATTTTAGGGAAAAAAAATTCCTTCCAGTCTCAAATCTGGCAATCAGAATAATTCCTGGATCACTGACCCTTCTGAAGTCAAAAGTGATCATAACATATAATATTGTAACACCGAAGAAAGGCATCCCGGACCCTCTTGTACTCCTTTATAGAGCTCACCATCACCACGTCCTCAGGCAGAGAGTTCCACAGTCTCACTGCTCTAACAGTAAAGAACCCCCTTTAATGTTGTGTATAAACCGTATTTTCTCTAGATGCAGAGAGCGCCCCCTTGTTACAGTCCTGCGTATAAATAGATGTTGGCGAGATCTCTGTATTGTCCCCTGATATATTTATATAGTTATTAGGTCGCCCCTCAGCCGTCTTTTTTATAAACTAAATAACCCTAATTTTGATAATCTTTCTGGGTATTGTAGTCCATCCATTCCGTTTATTACTTTAGTTGCCTGATATTAGATAGATCGATATAAGAAAGATGATATGAGATAGATAGGAGACAGATAGATAGATAGATAGATAGGAGATAGATAGATAGATAGATAGATAGATAGATAGATAGATAGATAGATAGATAGATAGATAGATAGATAGGAGATACATAGATAGATAGATAGATAGATAGATAGATAGATAGATAGATAGATATGAGATAGATAGATAGATAGATATGAGATGGATAGATATGAGATAGATAGATAGATAGATAGATAGATAGATAGATAGGAGATAGATAGATAGATATGAGATAGATGATAGATAGATAGATAGATAGATAGATAGATAGATAGATAGATAGATAGATAGATAGATAGATAGATGTGAGATAGATAGATAGATAGATAGATAGATAGATAGATAGATAGATAGATAGATAGATAGATAGATAGATAGATAGATAGGAGATAGATAGATAGATATGAGATAGATGATAGATAGATAGATAGATATGAGATAGATAGATAGATAGGAGATAGATAGATATGAGATAGATAGATAGATCGATCAGAGGCGTAACTTGAAGCTTCTGGGCCCCAATGTGAAACCTGTAACAGGGCCCTAACTGTAATGCTTTATTCATAGTACCGGGTTCCCTATATGGAGAAGAGAGGCCTTATGGGCCCCCTGAGGCTCCTGGGCCCGGGTGCAACTGCATCCCCTGCACCCTCTATAGTTACGCCCCTGAGATACATAGATAGGAGATAGAGAGATATCGTGTTTCCCCAAAAGTAAGCCCTACTCCAGATTTTGGGGGAGGTTTGCATAAGCCCTCCCTCAAAAATACGCCCTAGCTAAAGAACATGAAAAAAAAATTAATACTTACCCGGCCTGTGGCGTTTGAGTCCCTCACAATGGTCCCTGGCACTGCCGTGTCCTCTGCGCTGAGATATCCCTTTCTTTTCTGGTGACAGAGCTTTGAATACCCCACCTCCAGTAAAGCGAGCGCAGTGATTGGATCGAGCGCTAGCCAATCAGAACCGGCGCTCGATCATTCACAGCCATTCAATGAATGACATCAGTAAGGGAGGGTTAGAAGTGGTTGCTCTCAGTCCCTGAGGAGCGGTGGTGTGGGAAGAGGCTCCCTGTTCAGTGCGGCAGCGAGCGGGGGGAGGCAGCATGTCAGGTCTCTATTGCGTGGGCAGAGGGGGGGGAGCGTTAGTGAAGCGTCGACGAGCTCTGTGTCTGAAGTCAGTGACTGGGAGCAAGGAAGAAGGGGACAAGCGATGGGAGGCAGCAGGGGTGAAGTGAGGAGTTTGGAGCCAGGGGCTGTGGCAGTGAGATGGGGAGAGATGAAGCCGAAGGAGGGGTAGGCAGGCAGCGGGGCTATAGGCGACGCAGGCAGCGTATTGTTCAGCACGCAGCACGCTCCCCGCCCAGTTGGCTCAGGTTGATTATTTAACGAGGACCATTGTAGATTTTATGTCACGTGCAAGTTCTGGTATGAGTGTTCCGTGTGGAGGTCAGCATGCGGCAATTCGTTGCTTCTGTAGACAGAGGTCATTTTTTTGTGGATATGTGTTTGCTGATGGGATTCTCCATTTCTTGTTACTATTTTGAGTTATTTAGCTCCTTTTTGGAATGGATGCTCAAATACATCCACTACCTAGACGATTTTTTGTTTGTGGGTACGGTGGCGTCGAGAGATTGCAAATTTTTGTTGATGACGTTTCATAAACTGATGGGTCAGGCGTCCCGCTATCAGAGGTGAAACGATGGCACCCGTGTCATATTTAGTATTTTTGAGTATCAGAATAAACACAACAGAGATGGTTTTTCAGCTGCCTGGAGAGAAAGAGGCCTGGTTAAGGCAGATGGTGGAAGTGGTGGGTAGTTGCAAAAAAGCAACGTTACACCAGATGCAGGTGCTGCTGGGGCTATTGAATTTCGCTTGTAAAGTGATTCCAAGGGGTAAAGCTTTTTGAGAAGACTTTCTTTGGCAATGGTGGTGGTTAAGGAGCAGCATTATTTCTTATGGGAACTGGCAGAGGAGAACTGCTGAAGTCGGTGCGTGCGTCAGTCGCAGAAAGTACTTGGAAGAGCTACAATGTGGTGTGGTCATCCTGGCTGGCTTATATCTGTGGGGTTTTCCAGAAAAGAAAGGGGCTGGGTTCGCCACCTTAAACATGTTGGCAGTGTTGCGGACAAAAGGGGTTTCGGTTGGGATGGCAAAGAAGCATCTGTCGGGAGTGGCATTTTTGTTGCGCTTGCACGAAAAGATTGACGAAGAATTACGTACTTGGGCACATTGTAAAAGGATGGGAAAAGGAGTGAGTCAAGTGGATACTCGCCGCCCTATCACCTTTTTTGTAGTCTGTTGAATGTGACGTGTGTGGATGAGAAGGAGACTTTGTTATTTAGGGTTGGTTTCGTGCTGCATTTTTCTCAGCGTTAAGGATCAGTGAGTTAGTCCCGGTTAGTAAATTTAAGTCAGGCGGCTGGTGACGCGCACATATGATGGTGTCAGATGGGGTTTTGAAAGATTCCATTAGGAAATCAAAGACGAACATTTATTGTTATCCATAAACGCATTGGGTACAAGTTGGAGTCCAGTAGGTCTAGTTACACACTACATGGCACAGCACAGCCTGGGCGAGCAATTTTTGGCGCACGCTTCAGGTTGTCCGTTAATGCATTTCCAGTTTTCAGTAGTTTTGCATTCAGCTCTAAGAAAAGTGGGTTTGAATCCGAAGGGCTTTGGGACGCATTAGTTCCGGATTGAAGCTGCTATGATGGCGGATGCTTGCGGGATGAACGCAGAAGGGGTTAAGTGTTTGGGGAGGTGGAAGTCGGAAGCTTTCAAGTGCAGCAAGATTTTTCCTGTTTGCTATTTTGTTACAGCTGGTGAACCGTGGCACATATGGATAGTCGGGCACTCATACGTGCACTGGGCTGAAAGACGCGCGGCAGTATGGCCAGGAGGAAAAATTTGGGCCTGGATGGAGTAACGGTGCATTGGCACGGTATAAGAGGGTTACAATGGTCCAGGCTGCTTCACGAAGTCATGCAGATCGGCAGATGGACCCTACGGAGAGTGATATTGCTGATCCATGCAGGTGGTAATGGCCTTGGCAGCGTGAAGATGGGAGAACGTTTGGTTTAAATGAAGCAGGACATGCTGCTGTGATAGACATGATAATTAATTAGTATAAAATGTCTATCGATTTGCACTAGACGTATTATGTGTGTTTTGTGACTTCAGCCTAATGTGAAACTCTGCTGCATAAGGAAAGAGTTAAATCACAGTGTTATGTTACTGCTTATGTGTTCCTCTTGAGTGTTTTCCCAGTCCTCCCCATCCCCCACACAGGATCTTCTTCAACAAAGAGATATCTACTTTCACTTTCAGGTTCGAGCACATGTTTGTGAGACAAAGACTTGCTTATACATTGGACTTGAGAGAAGGTGGGCAGGAAGGAGGGGGGATTCTATATGATCCGACAAATGAGAATCCTATATGTTACTGATGTAACCTGTTGCACGCCCATTGTGTGTCTGTACAGTAAAAGGCCCTGTCTGGCTGTTTCTGGGCAGAGAGCCATTTTGGATATGCGGCTGATAGCTTGTGTCTAATTTGCTCCACGATGATGTGTGCACACGATACAATTCGGAAGCGACAAAATACCCCAAAGCCTGCTGGAGAAAATCGTAATCCAGATCAGTGGAGTCCCTGGGTGAGCGAGTGGATCTGTGAGGTCACAGCCTGGAACGTACAGAGATCGGCAGATGGCACGCAGAACTCAGGGGCCCGAAAATCTACAGAACACGGTAAGATTGCTTTATGTAAATCTACCGATGTGAGCTGGGTTCTGACTGCTTTTCTGCCTGTTCCTGATCCAGACTGGACCTTCACTGAAAGACAGGTAATAACTCTAGTTCTGTCCACTCGGAAAAATCACCATGTTACCTGTCTAGGGGTATTTTGTATGCTGTTATGTCTGAGACGGTTAGAAATTGTGTATACAAGACCAAGAGATAAATTCTGTGAGGGTTAATGTATCGGGAGGGCGGACTCGGCTGTTTAAGTCTGAGGGAACACGCCAGTGACACGTGCTCCTAGGTAAAACTAGTGTGAGGTTAGGAAGATTTATGATACGTATACTTACCTTTATGATTGAGCGTGTTATGTTCTCATATGTGGAAAGGTATAGCCGTGCTTTGTGACGGCTGAAGCTTCCAGAAAACTCTTGGTCATTGAAAATAATCGTCAGTCTCTGTGTATAGCTAAATGTCCTGTCTAGATCGTGTACAAGGAGTGCTCTTGGGGATTACTAGTATACGGTGGGCTGTTATAAAGGTAGATATATACCTTGAGCCGTTGTGGCCATTCTCCAGTAATCCCGTCTGTTTGGTACTATAGAAAGAATGTGCAGTGTTTATTATTGGGGGGAGGGCTGCTGATAAGAGTGAACTGAAAGCTTTTTCCAATTAACCCTTTCTGTTTACTTTGTCGTTCCCTGTGTCTTGTAGAATTAATGTGCATTGTAATCTGAGTGGGAAAGACAGGTTATATGGGAAGGATTTGAAGAAAGCAGATTTTACAAGAGAAACACTACTGTGTCTTCGAATAGAATGAATAGGAACTTCGAATAGAATAGAGTTGAGCAAAGTGAGCAAGGACAAAGGTCATAGAGCTTGTGATTTGGTTGCTGATGGGAAAGGATCAGGAAAAGTTGCAGAAAGAAATGTTAGGTCATGGACAGGTAAGATAGGTTGTAGAAATTTTTCAGAAGATGAGCAGGAAGCCTAGCAGAAAGAAAGGTGTTTTTAGATTGCTAGGAGGAGGTATAACGTAGTTAAGAGATTGAAGAGGAGAAAGCATGTAGGGGGGTATGTGTATTGCTAATGAACAATGTAATGTCTTTGTGTTGACTACAGCCCCTCCCTGTAATGGCGGCCGTGCTTGCAATGTTTACAATCCAACATAGTGTGACTCTGCAGTAAATGTAGTGAGGCCTGCCCCCACTCTGAAGTTACTTCCCCCCATGTGCTCACTTTCAGGGTGTGTGATGTTACTTCCGGTCCCTCCCCATCCGGGACAGGACCTGGCCCCACCCCTTCCTCCTCCAGCGGCCATTTTGCCTCACCTGGAAGTGCTGCTGCCCCTGGCCCCGCCCGTTCCTCCGGCAGCCATTTTGCCTCACCTGGGAGATCTGTAGCCCCGCCCCTTTCTGCCTCTGGTGGCCATTTTGCTGCATTTGGGAGGCCTATATTCCCCAATGCCACTGTATCCAGTGCTAACATCATGATTGTCTGAAGAAAGGTTTTGTTTGACCAGACTTTGTTACGCTCCAAGATGTGGCCACTTTGGATGTGTGATAAGTTCAGGGAAACAAACCTTTGTGGAGATGCAGCCTGGGACATAGTAGATGACTAAGCTGGTTTATAGTGTATGGAAGATTGGAGTTGATGCATGGGGGGCAGAGACCAGGAATACATGACAGGGGACGCTCTCTCATGTTCCCAGGGGCTCTGTTTTCCACTGCCCGCTTCTCCAATGGATGCTCAGACAGATGATGTTATGGAAGGCTCCTACAGATGAAATAATTTCCCTATAGTCACCCAGCAAACTTTTTCATGCAATTTGGTGAAGTAATTTTACTTTTTATGTGAAGAAAGAGGGATTGAATTGCCCAGAGTAGGATGTTAAGTCATCCGTATTCTTTAGTTTTTCTTTAAGTCTTTTGTATATTCTAGTGTCAGTTTACACTGAAGCTATAATTATATTCCGACAGGAGAGTGAAAGCTAAACGCTGGCCATACCCTGAAATACTATAACACTGGGTGACGTAAAATTTGAATTGTGTGGCGCTCCCTTGTGTTAAAAAATACTAACTGCGACCTGAAAGGAAAAAAAAATAAAAAATTTTTGTAAGGAGCTTTTCGCTCAGACTTCGCTGCATATAATGTCATCTTGACCTACAAAGTGCTTGTTTTTGTGCCTCTTGGTTTGCTAGTCTGAACGCAATGACTCTTTTTCCATTGAGTATTCCGGTTCAGAAGGGGGGAGGCATAGGTGATCTGGGCCATAGATGATCTAGGTGTTGTAGATCAGCGATTGGGTTTGAAAAAAATAAAAATAAATGGAATAAGATAACAAGATTCCGAGCCATGTGAAATAGAACATCAACGTGATTATTTAGTACTAATTCGGTAAGAAATTGCAGGTATGCAAACAGTTACCAGAACCCCTGTTGATAATGCATATGTTGAGCTTTTTGCAGATGGTACCAGGGTGAGGATTGATGACTCCACATCGGATATGCAGTGGTCACACAACAAGATGTCCTAGAAGCAGAAGCTCTTCCTCCGCATGTCACAGTACAAGAAGCGGAATTGAAGGCCCTCACTGAGGCGAGTAGAGTGGTGAGAGGTAAGACGGCAACCCTTTACACTGACTCCTGGTATGCATTTGGCATAGCTCATGATTACGGCCCAATATGGAAGGCCAGACAGTTTTTTTACCTTAGCAGGACAACCAATTGAAAATGGTGCAGCGGTACAGAGTCGCATGGAGGCCCTACTTCTACCTGACAAAGTTGAGAGTTCGCACCGATTCCTACACTGGAGAGGCGAGAGATGACACCCTCGCTGACAGCATAGCAAAGGCAGCGGCCCTCAAGCCGTGGAAGAAAGAAGAAAAGATACTGACAGCATGAGTCAGTGGTAAAAAACTTTGGACATTGACAAAAATTTGGACTTTGATATGCTAAAGACTTTTACAGTTACAAGCCAGCAAGGAAGAAAAGAATAAATGGACTAATATGGGAGCAGCAGAAACAGGACAGCGTGTGGTGAACGGTCAACAGCACTTGCCCACCACAGTTCCTGTATCCCATGATGGCCCAGCTGATGGACGCAAAGACCCACCTAGTAAAGCAGCACTGACGACGACGCTTAAAAGAGGTTGGGCGACTTCTGGGTTCTCTGTAGCTGCTGCATCATTTGTCCAGTTTAGCATGATCTATGCCATAGGTGAGTCAGGGCAAAAGTAAATTTGCCACATCACACTTGCCGGGACCACTCTACCCATTTCAGGGATTGCAAATTGACTACGTTCAGCTCCCACTTGTTGGGAAGTATGAATACGTGCTTGTTGTTGTTGATGTCTTTGCAGGTTGGAGGCTGACCCTGTTACCAAGGCAAACAAGTAGGTAACCGCAAAGAAGCTCATGAACGAGGTAAACTGTGAATATGGGGTACCAGAAGTGATTCAGAGTCAGACAGAGGTATAAACTTCGCAGGTGAATGTAACATGTCATGTCTGCTCTGGGTGTATCCCAGGCCTTTTACATACTCTACCACCTTTAGTGTAGTGGAAAGGTGGAGAGACGTAGTGGCACGCTAAAAAGTAAGATACTTAAAAATGACGCCACTTTGGAAAGACTGTCATCCAATAGCCTTATACAGTGTTAGATATGAACCCAGGGGGGATTATACATTATCTCCCTACGAGATTGTTTGGGCTAGCCCCAAGGCTAGGTTGTTACTATCCTCAGTAGTTACAATTGCAATCTGATGTGTTGACTAAGTATGTGATTTCCGTTGTTAAAGAACTAACCAAAGCCTATGCACAGGTGTTCTCTTCCAGACTCAGAGGCAGACACTGGGACACATATCTTGCAGCCTGGGGATTGGGTGTGCGTCAAGAAGTTCCTCAGGAAGCACCCTCCTGAGCCCCGATTTGATGGCCCCTACCAGGTGCTTCTGACTACTGCCACAGCTGTGAAACTAGCGGAAAGACTTACATGGATCCATGCTTCATACTGTAAGAAAGCTTCAGATCCGGGAGACCAGTCTTAGTTGTGCCAAAGACATTACTCTGGTTAGGGCTAGTGAGAGAGGAGGGTGGCAACTGGAATCCTTAGTCGGAAGAATATGGGGGTATGGTTACCTTCTAGTATAACTCGTCCAATGCTCAAGTAGCCGCATATTCCTTCGACTATTGTACTGTGGTCCCGTGTCTAGGCGCAAGATCCCACCGCAGGCCAGATTTAGCTCAGTCCAGCTGGTTATATGACTTATATACCCGGGGAATACAATATGTTTGCGCCACTGATAATGTCTGGGGAGAAGACTGCCGTTATTGGGGATTAGTGGGATGTAACACAGGAATAGACTGGTCCTATAAACCGCGAAGTGCCTTAAATAAGAAAGATAAGAGCGGGAAATCCCTAATTAGTCGTATAACCCTCCTTGAGAATAATAAGGACAGCAGGTATTGGAAGGCTGAACTTAGTATGTTGCTTGGTTTTAATGCGGTTTTTACATTAACCATGGGAGATCCAAGCCCGGGGGACGGAGGGACTTATAGTCTGGGGACATACCGGTACGGGAGGACAGATCCCTTAGGGAAGTTTAAAATAAGGGGTATGGTAGATGCAGCCGAATGGAAGCCTTCACTTAGTCCCGTGCCCATAATTAACCCCCTCCGCCGTAAGATAAAGACCTTGACGAACATGATGATCATAGCCGACCCTACCTTTGAGGACACCTTGACAGTAGCGACTGGCTACTCTGACCAGAATCTCTGGTTGGAGTTGATGAGGTACAATGCTAACAGGAGCAACAACTCTAACTATTGCGTGTGCGGTAGTGCCCGACTACACTCGGGGATGGTCCCCCTAAATCTCCCTGTAGATGCTGAAGAGTGGTTTATTAGTTTCTTCACGAACATTTCCGCTAATTACACTGTCCGTGAGAAATGGAAGAAGGAATACTCTATAACTACTTAAGTGTTTTGCACCGGAGAGAGTATTACTGACTACCCTGGAAACTACACCTGCCAGGCAATTAGGCAGGGTGGAGGGAGATTTTTGGGGAACTCACCAATATTTACCTTGTTTAAAAAAGATGAAGAGCCAGTTCCGATAATGCCAACCACATACGCTACCAAAGAAAAGGAGAAATGTACTAGTACTGTGCCTGCCCCGATCTCCTAAGATGGATTGTCAGTGGAATTCCCATTTGCCAAGGGATAGTGCAGAAGACCTTAGGTTCCGGCGAGGGCACACCCTGTGGGGTGTTAACTTGTACAGATAGAGGGTATGGATGCCCGGAAATGAGCCCAGGGAATCCATGGCCTCCCTCTGAGGTGAGGTAGGGATCCCCCCCTCCTAGGAGTAGGGACTTACGGGCAGTGGGAAAACCCTGACGCAAGGGTGAGGCGACTTGGACGTGTTCACCATTAGGACTATCTCCAGGAGGGACATTGGTGTGGGTGAAGATTAGGGAGTCCCACGCCGTGCGTACCTGTGCACGCTACTAGTATTGTAACATTATGCTAGAGCGAGAAGAGAGACCCCTGGTGGTAGTTTTGATCTACACGTATACATTGACATCATAGGATAGCCAAGGGGGGTACCTGACGAGTTTTAAAAATTAGAGACCAAGTTAAAACTAGATTCGAGTCCATTTTCCTGATCATTATGGTAAATAAACGTTGATTAGATTAATTATGTTTTTTATAATTAGCAGCGGTTTATAAATTATACTAGAGACGCCTTATAGGGACTAGTCGACCAATAGGACCTACTTCGACTATGACTTTTCAAAATAGAATGACCTTAGATATGACTTTAGCTAAAAAGGGGAGTGTCTGTAAGATGATAGGGGAGACTTGTTGTACCTACATCCCAGACGACACGTGACCCGCAGGTAAAGACGCAGTTGCCATTAAGAGGCTGACCGCACTAACTAAAAAGAGCTAACTTTTGGGACCAGCACTCGCCATGGATGAGCGGGTGGTAAAGGATCCTGGCACAGATGGGCGTCGCTGTTGTATGTGAACTGATGGTTATCTTTTCTGTTCTAGTCTGCTGTGTTATCCCCTGTGTCAGAGAGACCTGTGAAACTGATGCTGGAAAAGCCGCTCCCACCATGAGTTTGCTGGATGCATCCCCAGAAGGAGTGGACAAGTCCTACACCCCCTTGAAGACTCTAAAACGAACCTTCAACGCGCTCCAGTTATAGGCTCATGCGCAGAGAACTGTGAAAATTAGATAGAGAGTTAGAGGATAGACATTTTAAGGGGGGATTGTGATAGACATGATAATTAATTAGTATAAAATGTCTATCGATTTGCACTAGACGTATTATGTGTGTTTTGTGACTTCAGCCTAATGTGAAACTCTGCTGCATAAGGAAAGAGTTAAATCACAGTGTTATGTTACTGCTTATGTGTTCCTCTTGAGTGTTTTCCCAGTCCTCCCCATCCCCCACACAGGATCTTCTTCAACAAAGAGATATCTACTTTCACTTTCAGGTTCGAGCACATGTTTGTGAGACAAAGACTTGCTTATACATTGGACTTGAGAGAAGGTGGGCAGGAAGGAGGGGGGATTCTATATGATCCGACAAATGAGAATCCTATATGTTACTGATGTAACCTGTTGCACGCCCATTGTGTGTCTGTACAATAAAAGGCCCTGTCTGGCTGTTTCTGGGCAGAGAGCCATTTTGGATATGAGGCTGATAGCTTGTGTCTAATTTGCTCCACGATGATGTGTGCACACGATACAATTCGGAAGCGACAAAATACCCCAAAGCCTGCTGGAGAAAATCGTAATCCAGATCACTGCATTTTTAGGACGGCTTTGAAGAATCGGTGCTGGTGTGGTGCGACATTGTGCAAGGAGAGTTTGGAGAGGAGCAAGGAATCCAGAAGCTTGATCGGGTCAGAAAAGTAGTCAATTTCAAGATGTCAAAGTTCGTGCAATCATTGGGAGCGATAGCAGTTCGTCATTGGGAGTTGGAGGGAAAAGAGTGGAGTGTTCTGAGGGGGGACGGGGTACATCTTAATGAGATTGGACTAGACATTTTCCTTTCAGGCTTGCAGGATGAGTTGGAAGCAGCACTAGTGAGGGCTAGTGGGGGGGGGGGGGGGGAATGTGGCATAGGCGGTTGCCGCATCCTTGGTGGTGGAAGCTTTCCATGCTAGCTGCACTATTGGATAAGAGTGGTTACCAATCCCAAAGAGATCGAGGCTTATGGACGCCTGTGTTTTCTAGATTCAAGAAAGAACTTGGGAGTTAACAAAGCATGGGAAGGGTTTAAAGGTTCAAAAGTTTGAAATGTTTAAAGGTTATGTCATAAAGCTGTGGCCTACCCCACATTTAAAAGCCAGAAGTCTTGAGTCTTAATTTAGTTTAAAGAAAAGGGGAGCAGTAGAGGAAGTATCTCCAGTCGCCCCCTTTAAATAAATATTGTATATCTGTGTAATTCCTTCAGCTGTATCATATCGTCAATCTGCGTTGGGATGCAACCATCCCCAATAATGCTATACTCTAGGGTCACGCGTCTAATTTCCGTACAGGGAAACACCAAATGAGTCGAAGTCTCTAATAATGGTGTCTCCAATAAAGTGGATGCTCAGTGTATAGACGCCAGAAGGATTTAAGCATCATTTCACCTCTTCCTCCCGTCAGTTCTACCCAGGATACAGTATAGGTTACAGGACAAGAACGGCACGCGGAGATCTTCAGGACTGTTCAGCCCCTTGCAGTCCGCAGGCTTCCTTGTAATGAATTGCCTACAAGTTGGAGAGATAAAGCAATCCCTTTGTAATCTGAATTTGCTCCTTGCGGTGACTTTAGTGGGATATCCTCCATATATCATTAGCAGCCTGCAATACTGATCAATGATCCAACATGTTCCAGACCAGTGAAGCAAAAGTCATTTTGACTTTTACTTTTTCACCATCCCGTCTCGCCAAGAGTGACCTTGACTGCCAGCGATTCTGAGAGCTCAGACTATCAGCGGTGACATCCCATACCTCCTCTCATTATACAGAAAGGGGAGGGGATAGATGGAGGGCTATAGACCACCGCCTAAAGAAAATGGAGCACGGAAGTCATTTGAAATTCAAATGTCAAGTTTATGGAAAGTCACTGTGCTCACCAGAGGCCGCCGGGTGCCGGGTGAAGGAAGCGCTTACTAGAGCGAAGAAGTTGGAGGTGAAGCAGGGGCTGTGCGGTAGCGCAGCTCATTGCTAGTCAAAGTTTGCACCGATGGTGCGGATTTTGACTGCGTGTCTTTTGCAGAAATGCTGCGAATTTTGCCGTGGAAGTTTCCGCTACAGAAAATCTGCAGCGTTTCGGCTATGTGTAAACACACCCATAGGTCTCCTGCACACAGGCGAAAATTCCGCGGCGGGATTTCCCGCAAAATTTCCGCCCGTGGAAGCTGCCATAGGATTGTGTTAGAAAACGCAATCCTAGGCAGACGGCCGCGATTTGTCCGCGTGAAATCACGTGCGGTGAACAAATCGCGACATGCTCTATTTCTGTGAGGGTCTCGCAGAGGAGTCGGCATATCAAAGAGCCAGACCCGCGGGAGGGGTGAGTACCACGCTGGTCCCTGCAGGGGCTCAGGTCCGGTTCTGCAGGCGGCCTTAGGCCGGGTCAGATTCCGCATGCGAGAGGTCCACAGGAGATTTTGGTTGTAAGTTCAGCCCGACGACCCTGCATACCTCAATAAGCTGTACTGTGGAAGCCCGCAGAGGCACGCAGACGGTCGTGCACAGTATAGGGTTTTTTTTGTTAAATTGCATGTCCTGCCCATCACTTAGTGATGATGCAGTTCCCCGCAGCCCATATACAATGTTAATTTGCGCATGGGCTGTGGGTCACATGCCTCCATTCACATCAATGGAGGCTGTCTGCGCCATTTCTGCGGCAAAATAGTGCATGACTTCTATGGGCCCTTGATACACAAATATGCAGGGAACTAGAGCAGGTCCTATCCATTTTTTTGGTGCATGCGAAAAGCGCGTAAATGCATTCATACGAACAAAACAAATTGGCATCAATGGGTTTTATTCTCTGCACATTGCGCACGTATATTTCACCTGTGCAAAAACGCACACAAATACGGTCCTCTGAAAAAGCCCTAAATTCTTGCTATTTTCATTGCGATTTTCCTGCATCTTTTTCACACCTGTTTTTATCTGCTCTGCACTTCCTGGTTAATTTTTTCAAGCAGCCCACATAGTAACCTGCATTTGGGCGGCTTCACATGACCGTATTTGCGCGTGCAATACGCAGAGTATAGAACCCATTGATTTCCATGGGTTCATTCTCACCAGTCTTTTTTTGCACTCAATACCCCCGCAACTGGATATTGCCTATAAAATTACGGTACAGGTGTGTCCTGCGCCCATGTGTACTGGCCCTGCAAGAAAAAGTACAGTAGTATGCGCAAAAATGCACGCATACACTTGTGTGAAGGTGTCCTAAAAAACGGCATTGAAATGGTTTTAACACTCCCATAGAAAACAATGGGCGATTCTTAAAAGAGAGAAGTCACTTGTGTGAATTAACTCTTTCAGGGCTCAGTCACACGGGCGCCGATCCGCGGACGACTCTCTGCATGACCGGTTCCATTGCCGGCCATGTGTTCTTTCTGCCAGCACCTGCACTGCAGCGATCTTATCGTGCAGAAACACGGGCGGATCGGCGCCCGTGTGATTGAGCCCTCAAATGAATGGAAGCGTCTCAGAATTAGACACAACTCACATAGGTAAATTGTCCGTGGGAATACAACTTGAGTCTGATCGGTAGTTTGTATGCTCACCTGGTTTTTTGGACTCCTTTTTGCTCCTGACTACTTTGACTTCTCCATCCCTGACCTCGATTATGTTTATTGGACTCTTCTCTCTGCCAGCTTCCTGCCCTGACTTGGATTTATCGCATTGCAACCTTTCTGCCAGCCCTGATCGCCCGCCTGATTCCTGTACTGAAGTTTATACTGCCTGCCCCGAACTCGGCTACGTCTCCTGGTTTCATCTCTGTACCCTCGGGTACCACTCCTTGGTCTCATGTAACATCATCTACCACACAACTGAGACTACTTCTGTGAGTACCAGCCTGGGGAACCCGCAGCGAAGACCAGATCCCAGTTGGTGGGGTGAAAGGGTAAAAACCGGTTACTGCAGTTGCTGCCTCCAGATTGGCGAAGTGAATCCATATCGGCTCTGTACCAGTCATCATATCAGGATGTGTTACTAGTGGATTCCATAGGACTAACCGTACAGTCAATTCTACTGAAAAGCTGAACATCAATCATTCATGAGCCTTAAGAGAAACAGTTAAATAACAAATCCAGCCGTACTTGACCTGAAAATTGTAAAATCTTGACTTACCATTCGAAAGTTTGGCAGCCCAACTGCGCACATTTTAACATTCCACCGCGGTACTAATATTTTTTTTCACTGTTTTACTGTTATATAAATTATTACTCCGAGTTCTTTAAACACAAGTGACCTCTTCAGCCCGCAGCAATACGCATTAAATGGGGTTCAGCGCCCTCCAGTCACAAAGGGTTAATCCGAAGGCACGTAAATGCACAGCACAAGCCGTGCTCAATCAGCATTTTCAAGCTTTTTAACCCAGAAATATTGATTTATTTTTTTATAATACTTGATGGTACTTTCCAGCGATTTATAACACTTACATTAAGGAGTAGATGGACTGGGAGAAAAGCCAAAATAAGTATGATAAAAGATGAAGAGCTGTCAGGAAGAGCAGCTTTCAAGGATTAGGTACAGCTCGCGATTTAAACAAATGTAATAAAAATTAAAGAGGCGAGCCAAGACGCCATCTGCCCTAAAGGTTTGAGATAGTGCAAGACGCTGCAAGACGCTCACTGCTTACGGGTATTAAAAATAAACTCGCTTCATTAGTTGCAAACTTGTATCGGAATGCAGATGTGACATCTTGGGCTGGGATGTGAAGAGTTAACGCATTTCACTATTGGGGTTTTTAAGATGGCATTCTAATCTGGCTTTATTGTATCTTAGATTGCCCTTACACTTGTCCTTGGCATTTTATTACTCCGAGCCAAAGTTATTATCGCCTTCATTGAAATTTTAAACAGTTCATGTAAAGACACAAGTCTTGATCAGAGGAAAGAGTTCACCTCCTCCTTAACCTGCTGTGTATGTTTTTGCTTCGTTAACAGAGTCTGAATTGCGTGGGGGATCTTGCAAGATACGGCTATCAAAGGTCAACTGTGGCTTTCTAAGAGGGGGCGTCCGCATCATGGAATGTCTGTTAGAATAACTGTTGCGTAACATTGGGAAGGGTATCATTATAAGTCTCCTACAAGGTGTGAGGAGACTTATAAGGCCATGCATGCTCCTCTGGGAAATATGCAAATGAGAAGATGGAGCAATGCCTCTACAGCGCCACCTACTGGATGGCAGCATTCCTGCAAGTCAATGTCAGAGCTTTCAACAAGCCTTGTAACAATATAAGCCAAAACCAGAATCTTCACGCAGAACTAGTGTTGGTGACTTCCAGCATAGGCGTAGCGTCAGGGGGTGCTGGGGTCGCCATGGCGACCCGGCCCCGGTGCTCAGGGGGCCCCGGGGCCGCCCTCTGCCATGCCCACATGCACATTCAGTGCATATACCCGGCCCTTGAGCTGAGGGGGCCCAGGGGATCGGCGCTGTCGGCCGCATGATGGCTGAGAAGGGAGAGGAGAGAGACGGGAGGCAGCGCCGCAGGTCGGCAAGAGCAGAGGGGAGGGCTGTTACACGTGGAGCCGGCAGCCAATTACAGGCTGCAGACTCCCACGGCGCGGCCCTCCCACTGATAGACTGCAGCTGTGAGTGGTCACAGCTGCAGTCTATCAGTCTCTGCCGGCCAGCGATTACCAGGGGGAGGGGCTACTGCGGCTCTACTCACCTCCGGAACGCTGGATGCACAGGACCTGGGAGAGGACCTGTGGCTGCAGATCACATGACCAGGCTCTGGTCATGTGATCAGCCTGGTCATGTGATCAAAAAACTGGGGACTTTCCATTACAGGCTGCCCAGAGACTGCTGCAGAGGTGAGTAGAGAAGGAATTGTAATTATATATGTATAGCTGGTATAAGTTATACCAGCTGTATATATATAATTATATACAGGAGATACACAGGTTACACCAGCATGGGACATGCCACTATATACAGGGGGATACACATCCTGTATATAGTGATATGGACCATGCTGGTGTAACCTGTGTATCTCCTGTATATAATTATATATGTGCAGCTGGTATAGGTTATACCTCTCCTGTATATAAATATATGTACGGCTGGTATAGGTTATACCTCTCCTGTATATAATTATATATGTATATCTGGTATAACCTGGGTATATACATGCATTAAAATACAGCACGCCATGCTTTTTCCTCCGTGAGTGGAAAACCGCAATTGCTTTCCGCTCGTGTAGAGGAAAAAATGCTTTTCCATAGCATGCTATGGGCAGTACATGCTGCTGAATCCGTAGGCCGATGCCCGCTCCATATTCCGCAATGCAAATCCAGCCGTGTACAGCCGGCCTTAGGCTAATTTCACACTGGGGAGTCTGATATTTGGCCATGAAACTCTGCCCCCTATCACACTCACCAACGTGTGTCGTCCCCGCGGATGTGAGCGGTTGTTGTGTTATAACCAACTCGCATCACATCATCATATTCTCGTGCAATGCAGAGAAAAACAAAAAAAACATCGCTCCTGTGTATGATTGCATTCAAAAGAATGGAGTCATATTCATGTACGATTTGTACATCTTGCAACGCACAAATCTCACGCAATTTGTGCGGCCGTGTGAAAGCAGCCTAAGACATTACCAACAGGTTTTTACGTAGTCAAGGAAAGGAGTCATAATGAGAAGGCTTACGCCAAGGGGCTACATCATGTTTGTAAATTAGCACGGTTTAGGTATAGGTACGGGTACAGATGGAGGGGGGGGGGGGGGCCCAGCTGAACTTTTGCACCCGGGTCCCATAGGCTTTAGGTACGCCCCTGACTTCCAGGACTATAGTGATGTCACAATCATGTCACCTCTCTGAAGCTTCCTTCTACTCATATATAGGCAGGCATATCAAAAAGGATTTAACCCCTTATGTTGCTTTGAGAAAAAGAGAGTTGACTCTGCACTCCTCCAGGATGCAAAGAGTCGTGAAAGTGCCTGGACTGTCCGCAGCATCAAGAGGCTGACCGGTTCTGTTCTCGCTCCTGAGAGAAGTAGCTTCCATTGCATTAATAGTAACTAGTTAAAATTGGGGCCACATAAATCATATAACAAACAAAAACAGACGTGGACTAACAACATGGATCATATAACAAGACCCAGTGATCAGATGATATAAGGGTATCAATTCCCTTCTAACAGCCAGTCAGGTTAACCCCTATTGACAATATTAGGGGACTGGGTCACTGGTTTGTAGCGGTACGTCACGAAGCAAGAAGTTGGTCAGAATGTATCCGGTTTCCGGTTAGGGAGAATAGGGTACCTCCATTTATGATTAGAGGCTGGAAACCAGCTGGCATCAGAGCCGCAGGCGCTATACTTTTTCTCCTCTTTTCCATCCGCTACATACCCCCCCCCCCCCCCCCTTACTACTAGGGCTGTGCAGCTCTGTCCGGCACTTGGGGCATTGCTGCCAACCCAATTAGGCGCATTGGTTTATTTATCCATCCCTGTTTTAGGGACCAAGTAACAGACAGTCCTTTACAGGCGGCAGGCTGTAATAGGACATTGGTCCAGTATCTGTGGGTGTGAACCAACAGATCTATCCCACTAGCCCTGTAGTAATTCTGGGCATGATACATACTGCGCCATAGGAGAGAATCGGTTTCCTAGGTTCCTCCGGGGGGAAGGGAATTGGTACATCCAACTCTCACTTTCTCGCCTCGAGACTCATATATGTTAACCGGTCTCGATGCATTGAAAAATGGTCTCAGATTAATACTTATAGGCTATCACTGGTCTCTTTGCGAACCTTTATAGCAAAGCGACTCCCTAAACTAAGTCTCTGAGCCAAGAGAAAGAGGGATGTAGCAATAGGAGAACCCCATTTTTATCAGGGATATAGTCTTATTCCCTCTTAATCGAAAGGACTATCAACAAGGGTCTTATCTACTACGATAGGACTAATAGGGATAATCACGTAAATTCTAGGGCAACCCTTGGCCCTGCTCCTGAGGAACCGCCCCAGATAGAGGCGGAGAAACGCGTTGAGCAAGCAATTACCCTATTGAGCAAGCAAAATATCCTATTCTTTAAAAGTTGAAACATAGTAAAAAGTCGTCATATGTTAAGACACTTTAAGCAGTCGCCCACGTCTGGAGCAATTACTTTATCTCTAAACGTCAATAGACGTAACACACATGAGCGACTGCTTAGCAATTCACTCTATTGTCAACGGTGGATTACACATAATAGTATCTGAGTGGGTGTTTACCATATAAACCAATTCTTCCAGTACCAACGTTGTAATACCCAAACCCTGAGTGACTACGGACTTCATACTGTGTAACACATACATCTGATCAAATACATGAATCCCTACTGTATTCAGATATATTGAAAGCGGCGACAAAAAATAAGGTCAGCTGGTTTCCAGCCTCTAATCATAAATGGAGGTACCCTGCTCTCCCTAACCGGAAACCGGATACATTCTGACCAACTTCTTGCTTCGTGACGTACCGCTACAAACCAGTGACCCAGTCCCCTAATATTGTCAATAGGGGTTAACCTGACTGGCTGTTAGAAGGGAATTGATACCCTTATATCATCTGATCACTGGGTCTTGTTATATGATCCATGTTGTTAGTCCACGTCTGTTTTTGTTTGTTATATGATTTATGTGGCCCCAATTTTAACTAGTTATTAATAAAAGTTATTCATTTTAATTTTAATCTATATCTGTGAAGGGTGCCTATATGACCATATAGATTTGGAATACCACTGTGATTTTTTTTTTTTTTTTTTTTCCATTGCATTAATAGAGTTCGGTGTTATCTGCACCGCAAGATGGAACGGTTTCCTCCATTGGATTCTAAACCGTAAGGGCGCAGCCTAGGAAAGCCCTGTGGATGCATGTTTGCACAGTGATTCCCAGTCTTGGTGAGTTCAAGGCCCATGACATTCAGCTCTGGAACTGATGAGTGATTTTTTTGTCCTGCCAGATGTCCCCATAACCTCAGAGTGCTCCCCCTGGCCCCAGCCTGTTCAAACATCCACCTGCCGGTTCTGGTCTGTTTGAACATCTGCCTGCTAGTTCCAATATACAGCTGCACCAGGACCTGAATATTTAAAGGGTCTGTCTGGTCCACAATTGATATGTGGCAATATTTGTCTGGCATTATTTCAATTAAAGGAGTTTTCTGGGTGAAAACTATTGATGACCTGTCCTTGGAATAGGTCATCAATAGCAGATTAGTGGGGTCTACTGTCCAGAAACCCTGCTGAACAGCTGATGAGAAGACACTTGGATGGACGGAATGCTCAAAACACCACCTGTAACAGAGTTGCCTAGTCTTGTATTGCAGCTCTCTCATACACTTCAATGGAGAGAGCTACAATATCCAACTGAGCCATTACAAGCATTCCGAGCATTCTAGACATCAGCAGCATCCTCTCATTAGCTGATTGTTGGGTCGGACCCTCACCACTGTATTGATAACCTGTTCTGAGGATAGATCGTCAATAGTTTTCACCTGGAAACCCCTTTAAAGGGGTTGTCCAGTTACAAACTATTGATGGACTATCCTCGGGACAAGCCATCAATAATAGATCAGCGAAGGTCTATCACACAGGACCCTCACTGATCAGCTGCTTGCCAGGCCATGAACTAAGCTGATTTCTGTAGGAAGCAGACAGCTCCGTTCCTACTGTATTGGCCAGGCTTGTTATTATAGACACAGTTCCCGTTAAAATGAATGGGAGCTTTGTCTGCAATACCAAGCCCGGACACTACTGTAAGAACGGAACTATTTGCTTCCTGCAGAAATCAGCTTAGTGCAGGAGCTTGCTTGCTTCGATGAACAGCTGTTCAGTGAGCGTTCTGGGCAATAACGGCACACCAATCTACTATCAATGATCTATTCTAAGGATAGGCCATCAATATTTCATACCTGGAAAACTCCTTCAATTAAGCAAAACACTTTATCACTTATGTCTCTAACTCTTGTCCCCCTCCCCCTCCCCCCAGTCTTGTGACCCAAGAAGCCGGTGTTTATTGTTGTAGCAAGACACCCTATCTGCCGATCATGTGACTTCCCCTCTAGTTCATCCCGCTCCTTAGGGGCTGTTGACATCACATTTTAGCCATCCATCAAGCATATGTTTTAATACAGAAAAATGTATTGAAAAGTATTGCTTGACGTACCCATGGTCAAACATTGTTGAAAAGTCCATACTTTTGACTACGTTTTACTTCCTTTACACTTGTGTACATTCTTTTAGTGAAATGTAAAAGTGTAGCAAAAGTGTCCTACAAATAAGCATGCTTGACAAATACATTTTTTTCACATTATAGCCTATAGGAAACATATGGAATATATGGCTGTACACTTGCATATGATTAACGTATAGGAGAGGCCAGTCCACACTGCCACAGTGTAGGGGACACTTCTATGACAGAGATAGGGGGGAAGAGAGGAGATGTTCTAGCAGGGTTTAGGAGATGCAGAGTGTTGGGGAGGAGTCAGGGGTGGAGGAGCGGGCCATAGGCGAGGCGGTCGTATTGGTAGCTGGGTTAATCCCATTGTAGGTGAGTCATCACTGGGGCTGCACGGGAAGACCTCCCTGGAGTTATGTCTTTCCTCTTGCTTTTGGCCCCATTACACCATCTTTTTGATGGGGATGTAGGATAGTTGTGGGCCACAGGAGATCAGATGGGGTAATGACCATGGTGCATAAGGTATATGGGTGAGGGTTTTTTTTTGTCATGACAGCTGTGTGAAAACTCTTTGGAGTTGGTGAGGTTAAATTAGATGAAGGGACACATATTGGGCGAGTATTCACCTAAGATAAGTGGAAGTAGTCAACATTATCTAGCTGGATGTTGGATCTCCTTAGCGTGTTATCCTTTGGCATTATTTACTGTGATATTTGGTGGCAGCTACAAATGGTCTCTTTGGTGCCTCTGAACCAGGCTATGGATGGGGGTAAGATGGTTAGTGCAGTTTGTATCTCCAAGGATTTCCAGTTGTTCAGTCTCTCCTTCAATGAATATGTGCTGTCTGTATGGATGATGGAGGTATTAGTTTATACAGGCCGAGACCTGTGCCAGACAAAATAATAATAATAAAAAAGATAAAATAAAATAAAAGGAATTGTCCTTTTCCCTGAAGCGTAGTGTGGTTCCTCAGTGCAGATGTTATGGTGGTGAGAAGGGACTCCAGGAGGCAGGATTAAACTTTGAATCAGTATGACAGTTTATTCACAGTTTATTCACAGAAGGGTATCTTCGACAACTTCATATTTTGATTTGAGGTAGACAAACATTTTTGTTTCATATGCACCTCATCTGTAGGCATCTCAGAAGTCTCATCTGCAGGCTAGTGCACTTTACCAAGTGAGACGCACAGGATTCCTTTCTATCCCCTATGCTTTGCCCTCGTGCTTCTCTCTTTCTCAATGTGTTCTCTCTATGTGTTTAAGTATGAATATTCTTTTCTCTTCTGTTTTGGAGGCCATTGCTCAAGCTGTCCTTTCTTGCTTCTGTGTTTGCTTAAACTGATTCATTTTCTATTGCAACAATACCCCATTTGTACTCACACTTTTTCTGCTTCTCACTGCACTGGCTTCCTCCTGATCTCACATCACCTCTGCCTTCTACATTCTCCCGCTTTGAACTCCTCTAGCCCGCCCCTCTTTTTTTTATCGCTACTCCTAAGCCAACCCATGCATGAGTCGTATCCCCCAATCCCAGAGCAGCTATCTTCCATCTAGCTAGCTGACCAATAGGACTAGGACAGGGTTTTCTAAGCATGAAATGTATGACAAAACAACCAAACTTTACATTTTTAAACCTATACAACTACATTAACGACGTTACTACATTATCATTATTGAGTGTACAAATGCTGTACACTACTATTTTCTGTACTAAATGGCTGCTGTGGCCATTAAATCAATTTCCAACTCTGTGGTCTTTGTCCAAGGAGGTAAAAAGAAAAGTTTGGGCAGGGGAATACCGAGAAAGATCTATAGGGGTTAGATTGAAGTAACTTCTCTAACTCATCTTACACTGGTCAAGGTTCTTATGTCCTCACATGCCGCTACCTGTGAATTTTGATGCAAATTTGAAATTGGCTTAAAACCTGCCTGCAATCCCAGATCAAAATCCACAGTTGGAGCTGCGGATTTTGGTGTGGATTTTCTCATCTGCTGATTTGGATGCGTCCTGCGGTGTAATTCAATCCTGTGTGAAAAGTCCTTTAAAGCTCCCCTCAAAGGTAAGCACTATCCAAAATAACATCTCCTTCTAAAATAAGTTATACAAACAGTTGATGACTTTTTTGTATTATTTATTCCAGATGTTGTTCCTGATCTCTCACCCCTATTGAAGGTTGAGTGATATTTAGGGTTAGTGGGTTGGCATTGCCCCAAGGAAAACCAGACATCTAGAATCATCAACCCTTGAATTCAGAAGAGTAGAGACTATATTTAATGCTGTAAGGGGTCATGAAATGTCAAAGGTCAACAAAGAGGTCCCAGTGGTCTACAAGGTCATTCTTGGTCTACAAGAAGAATTACATAACAAAGTAGTACTTAGAAAAAGTATGCTAAGCTTGTTATGAGGACTGGAGTGCTTGATAAGTGGAAAATACACATTAGATGGGAAAATCCAGCAATCTGAGAGGCTCCCAACAAGGCCTAGTCATGGGTGTCAGACTAGCCAAGGGCAAGATTTCACTGCCAACCTTGGATGGGGTTTTCTAGTGTAACAATGTGGAGAGTCGGAAGGGCTGGGGTATTGTCTCTTCTTGAGGAGAGCACCTAGAAGGTGAGTGAGGAGACCTATAAGGCCATGCATGCTCCTCTGGGTAGTATCCAAATAAGGAAGATGGAACAATGCCTGTGCAGCGCCACCTATTGGATGGCAGCATTCCTTCAAATCAATGTATAACCCTTTATACAGGTCTTAACAAAGATTGAACCAAGCCAGAATCCATACACAGACAGCTGTTTCGGGGTGTTAGAAGGCGATAAAAGGCAATGTTAAAATAATCCCTTTAATGGCCATGGAAAGGAATTGTGTGTGTGCGTAGTGTGCGAGGGGGGGGGTGAACAAACATGGAATCCCTTTTGTTTTAGGTGATAAGATCTAGCAACTCTGAACATTGCTATGGGCACCCCCCTTTCCTTTATATGTACACCACTTTATATGTACACCATTTGACATATTTGTTTTAGAAAATACTTGTATCACTCGTAATATAACAATTCTGCAGCATCTTTTCTTAGAACTCTATGTTGTCTATGCTGTTCATCTGTTATTCTACCTGGAAATTTGCAAATAAATTGACAACTGCATTCCACCAGAGTATACTCCAATGCTGGGTTTACATGCAAACATTAATTGAAGAAAAGTAAGCGAGTATTTGTACGATCACCATTTACACATGCCGATGATTGCGCATTTACGTTTCTTATGAGATCTCTTATCACATCGTATGTCCCTCTTCTCCCCTTTACTCCACACTCTGATCTTACAATGATTTGACGATTTTCTATTTATACCATTCGATTCTCCATTGACCAATGGTAAATTTTGTCAATATAAATTGTGTGTCCATATAAAAGATACAGTCAATGATAAAGCACGCTCTCTTTTCTCATTTGCTCGCCTGATGTGTTCAGACTGCATTATTGCTCATACTTGTTCGATGTAATAATCACACAATCATCGCCCCACGTAAATGGATCATCACACTGTCCAATCACTGCAGACTGTGTGGGAACACGTCCTCATGACAAGGGGAAGGGTAACACCCAAATGTAACCATAAATATTCAGGAGTAGTGATGAGCGAAATGTTGAAAAGTTTTGTTCAGCTGGTTCACCGAATTTTGGCAAAATGTTCTGTTTGGTCTGAATTAGTTTGAACCAAACTGGAACTTCACCAATATCCCTAAAACTGTTGTATAACACAGGTAAGAGCTATAATAGCCTTGTACACAGCAGAAGATAGAAGGACGTAAAAGCATAAAGAAGTATTCTTGTTCCTTCTTTATCTGTATCCTTTTCTTTCTTCTCCTTCTTTTCCCTTTTTCTGTCTTTTTCCTTCTCCTTTTCGATTCTTCTAAAAGGAAGAAAAATGAGTAGAAAGAATAAAAAGGAAAATGAAGAAGAAGAAAAAAAGAGGAAGAAGAAGGAAAAAGGAAAAAAAAGGAAAAGAGAAAAAAAAAGAGGATGAAGAAGAAAAAAGAGGAAGAATTGGAAGAGGAGAATAGAAAGAAGAAGGAGAAGAAGGAAGAAGAAGTGGAAGGAAAAAGGAAAAATAAGAATTTTAGCATGTTTGTCCAAGATGTACATCCCAAGGTTCGGGTTTGTGCCGAACTGAATTATTAGCAAACTCTGAACTGAAATAGGGATCGACTGTTTCAGTTCACTCAATGCTATTCAGGAGGAATGACAGAGGAATGGCTCAAAGTTATAACAAAAAAAATGACCCAGAATTATAATATTACAGGAAACACAAGTATTCACTAAAGAAGACATATCAGGAGAGCCAAGGGGTCCTCTTTAAGGCCCAATGCACAAGGATGTATTTGCACTGCAGAATCAGTAGCGAGCGTCTGCCCCCGGATTCCACAGCAAATACTGCCCATAAACATACTATTTAAAATCCCTTTTCCATGTCCAAGAGCAAAAATCAATTGTGATTTTCCGCTCGCAGAGGGAAATTGCAGCATGAAGTCAATGGAAGCTGTCCAATTTGTGGCCCATCCACAGCTGGCACTGCTGACGGAGTGCGCAATCTGCGTTATCGCCTAGCGACAGCGCAACATAATATGTACTGCTCATGTGCGCCGGCACATCCGCAGCACCAATAAGAAGACAGCAGACAGGTATGCAGGGGTCACTGGGTGGGAAGTTGTATGCAGAATCCGACCCGGTCGTGTGCATTCGGCCTAACTCTTTAGGTCTACCTGCTATTTTATGGGAAACCACCTGTTGTGCCATACAACCAACTCAGCTCTGCCATGTATGTTCATAGATCTGTAAATGACCCCCAGTAGTTGCCTTTAGAAAATAACCCGTTCCCTTTTATTAATTAATAGAAGGGAATAAAAACAAAATGCCACTTTGACTCTGCTTGCTCTTCCAAACGTGTAATCACAGACCCGGCTTGCTAATCTTTGACTTCCAAATCCCCCCCTTTATCTGGGTGTTAGTGGAGCTGAATGCCTTTATCATATTTGGCTGTCACCCGCCCACAGCCTTTATTTTATCCCGTTCCCTCATTTCTTATTCTGCTTTCAAGTTCGGCTATTGTAGCAATTATAAACATATTCCCCACTGATCTTTTAATCCTTTGTTCCTCACTCAAAAAAGTGAATGCCCTTAAGGAAACGTTTCCTCCCCTCCTGTGTCTGGCTTCTTCTCCTATTTTATTATGTTTTTTTTTCAAACGCTTATAGCATAAATTAGCCGATGAATTCATTTAACAATTAAAAGGGGGAAAAAAATGTTCCATGTTCATCTCATGAAACTTTCATTACACATTCAGATGTTCTGGAATTAAGAATCCAGTTTGTATCTATCAACATGAAGCCTAAATGTTGCCTTCAACATGGTGCGAAACACAATACTCCTGCCCGTCTTCAGACCCCCTGAGCAGTAGGCACCATCCTTCCCTTTTATCATGGAAGAATTCAAGAAATTATATTCATTCAATGTACTGAAAAATGCACTCGTGAAATTAGAAGGGGGTGAAGTTTATTGAAATTTCTTGGTTAATGTTACTTTATTCTGATACAGTGCCTTTAAGAGGGACTGAAGGAGCTAGTGGAGGCGGGAAAGTAGCAGAAAGTTAGTGTACGTAAGAAAGAGACGGGTATGTCGGCAGGAGTCTCTCCTGTGTTCAAAATGGCAGTGGTCCTTGGGTCTGTTGCCCCTTGGCAGCGAGTCCGTGAGCTGAAAACATCCAAGCTGTAACCCTTTTCCAGTGATATTGGGCTGTGAAGTGGTCATGGCAGCCAGCTAGACCAGCTCCTCTGTTCCCTTCCTTTATCAGGCTCCCCGGTCTTTATGGTCAAATCGACCAAGTTACATAATTTTGTTTATTGACCATTTTGTTGCAATGGCCATGCCTCCTGCCTTAGACCCTTTGATGCTCACTGAGCAACCGGGTCAATATCAACACTTAGTATTCTATAGAACCAGTTTGGCCAGAGCGCAGACACCGGTTGCTTATGACCCTCTTACCAGTGAAGGAGGATGAAGAGACCAAAACCTGTCCGTCAGAGTTCCACTTCCCAGCCTCGTCCTTCCCAAACCCTCTGATGCTCATCAAGGAAGAAGGTCTATTTCAACATCCAATCTTCTATAGAACCAGTTAGGCCAGACATCAGTCACTTATCGCCCTCTTACAAGTGAAGGAGGATAAAGAGACAAACTCCTGTAAAACACCATATGTTGTCAACAGCACAATTACTTAGCCAAGGCAAACTTGGGGAAGCTGTAAAAGTGCACGCTCACCAAGGACTAGGACGTCCAAAGTCCACCACAACATTGTATCCCAGATGGTAGAGCAGCACACAGGAACCCACAGACGTTAGAAACTTTTCACATCTGATGATGCAGCTTTATTTACTCCAACTTACAATGCAACGTTTCGACCATAAGCTGGGGTCTTTGTCAAGGTCATACAAAACACATATACATGAGACGTATATACAAGACAACCCCCCCTCCTACCGGGCGTGATGAACAATTCATCCGGAGTCCCGACATCATGGTCCAGCTGTTCATCTAATGGCGTCGTTATTCACCAATGCGCTTGCGCGCATCGTCAGAGGTCTCGCGTCATCCTTGGTCAACAGATTGCGCATGGGCAGGAGCCAAGGGACATCAATCACCTCATGCACATGCGTGGAGACATATTCCTGTGAGAATTGCATGTGTGAATTGCCAGTGTATCTGTGCATTTTACTGTACTTTTCACATTGTCGGGCCGCGTTCACATTGACGCAGGACACACCAGATGTACCAGAGGTGATTGATTTCCCGGAAAATTGTGCAGTGGGCAAAATGACATTACAGATCGAACACGTATGAACAAGTAACTCATTCATAGCGCAAATACATTGTGCTAAAGCGTGCATAATTGCTCGTACACTTGTCTAAAGGAGCCCCTAAGGTGTCTATGCAATAGGAACACAATAGTAAGTTCTTCATCTTACTGCTTAAATAGATGAATGTGTTTGCGCACGTTTTCGTGCACGTGAAACTCTCCCCTGCAAAACGTGATGAAGCGAACCCTTGGATTTCAATGGGTTCGTTCTCATGAACGTGTTTCTCGCGTGCAATTGCCCTATCTTTCTGTGTGTGGTATCTAGAAAGCTGCCATAGAAGTCTAAGGCTGGGTTCACACAGGGCGGTTTTGCCACAGCAGATCCGCCCGCGGCAAAACCGCCCGCGGCCGCTAATCTCGGGTTTAGCCAGCCATGTGGATGAGATTTCTCAGAAATCTCGTCCACATGGGACGGCTAATCCACTGCGGTAAATCCGGTGGAAACAGCGGCTGCGGCGGCCGCAGCCGCGGTTCCCAAAGATTTAGCATGTCTGTTTATCTTTTCTTTTTTGTTTATTTATGTCACGGCCGCGCTCTCCTCTATGGGAGAGCCGGCCGCAACCGAAAAGCAAGCGGCCGGGCCGCTTTAAAGCCGCCGCGGCTTACACCGCGGCGGTTCTCCTGGCGGAAATCTCGCGGTTTTTGCTGCGGCCAAACCGCGAGATTTCTGACGGGAATCTGCCCTGTGTGAACCCAGCCTAAGGCCGTCGGAAATCGGCAGAATCGGTATGACTGCAGGAGCGGTATATGGTGGCTAGCAGGGATTGCAGTCAGTAGGTCAGGGAGCATGTTATCAGGCGGAGTACAGAGGGGTTTGTTTAGGGAATGCGGTATGCCTCCCTGAAGAGGTGCGTTTTTAGAGCACGCCTGAAGTTCTGCGAGTCCTGGATTGCTCGAGTAGCCTTTGGTAGTGTGTTCCAGAGGACCGGTGCTGCTCTGGAGAAGTCTTGGAGGCGGGAATGAGAAGTTCGAATTAAAGGGGCGCTCAGTCTGGTTTCTTTAGCAGAGCGGAGAGCCCGGGCTGGGTGATGGATTGAGATGAGGGAGGCAATATAGGGGGGCGCTGCACTGTGGAGGGCTTTGTGGATGAAGGTAGCGAGTTTAAATTGAATTCTGTATTTAACGGGCAGCCAGTGCAGTGACTGGCACAGGGCAGAGGCGTCCGAGTAGCAGCTGGACAGGAAGATGAGCCTGGCTGCCGCATTTAGGATGGATTGGAGAGGGTAGAGGCTGGTGCAGGGGAGGCCGATCAGCAACGAATTGCAATAATCGAGCCGGGAGTGGATGAGGGCAACAGTAAGCGTTTTTAACGTGTCCACAGTGAGAAAAGAGCGGATTCTTGCGATGTTCTTGAGGTGCAGCTGACATGTTCGGGCCAGAGATTGGATGTAGGGGGTAAAAGAGAGATCAGAATCGAATATGACCCCAAGGCAGCGGGCATGTTGTCTAGGAGTTATGGTGGCGCCACACACTGACATGGAGATGTCAGGATGAGGTCAGTTAGTAGAGGGAGGAAGTACCAGTAAGTCAGTTTTAGAGAGGTTTAGTTTTAGGTAGAGAGAGGACATGGTGTTAGAGACAGCGGGCAGACAGTCGGTGATGTTTTGGAGGAAGGGTGCAGAGATGTCATGGGAAGAGGTGTATAGCTGGGGGTCGTCAGCATACAGGTGGTATTGGAGGCCAAATCTCCTGATGGTCTGTCCAATAGGGGCTGTGTAGATAGAGAAGAGAAGGGGGCCGAGGACCGAGCCCTGGGGGACCCCAACAGCAAGGGGAAGAGGTGGGGAGGTAGAGCCAGCCTTTATGTATCCTATCTCCATCGCTGCTGTAACGGGGCAAATCGATGGATTCCTACGGCGTCTACTAGAATTTACAACCCAACATGTTACTTTGACTTCTACGGAGCGCCATGTCTCAGCCGATAAATTCTCCTGACTCCTGGCATCAGTCTGACAGCACTTCCAAGCCAAGCAGAGGTCTTGCTTCTATGTTAAACTATATTAATGCACGTTGCACGGTGGACCAAATTATAGTCCTTAACCACAACACTTTCTAAGTCATAAAGCATGCTGACACTCTCCATAGTCGCTCAACAGTAAAACGCAGCGCTCCATTACATTATGAAATAATAATGGAAGGAGGGAAACAAATGACAATCGAGAAGAGTTCAAGTCGGGGAAACAGTTCTTTAAATAACGGCGGTCTGATGGTGACAACGATCCGCAGCTCGCTGCCGCGGTCTCCCTCCATATAATGACCTGTCCAAATTTGACGCAAATCTAACCTAAATACCCGGCGCAGTGATACGTCAGATCAGGCACACGTCGGTCTGGGCACAGTTTGCCCGCAGGCCAGGTTCAGTAGCTGCCACAAGCTGCTTCATATCACAAATGCCTCCAACCCTGACCTGGAGGAATCACTGCCTCGCCGGCTAAGAGATGATTAAATCATTATGCTGGATCAATCCTGGGCAGAATACCAGCTGCTGCGAACGCGGCTCAGCATGAACACCAATTCCAGGTCCTTTCAGACTCCACAGATAACCTACTCCCCTCAAATGAACGGCTCTTGCTCAGACTCCATTCTTAGATTTCCGTCTTTGCAGTCTACTGGAGTTAACCCATTAACGTCCTCAAAAACGCTACACTGTTGCATTTCAGTCAAGCATGAAATGTCTCTTTTGTATCATAGATCTAGAAGGTGAATTACTACTATTGCTTCTTGGTGATTTTTGGCCGTTAAAAAAACGGTCAAATTTCTTGTACATTTTTACAAAAACGTATAAACGTACAGGCTCCCGCACTTATCTTAACCCCTTAAGGACCAAGAACCATAAATTTACGGCGCTTGGTCTTGGGCTTTGATCCCAGTTGATGGGTGCAGGATTTAAGCTCTTGCAATCTAGCAGGTTGGGTCCTCAGCTGTGAAGCGGTTCTGCCTTCTCTTGCAGGCTACATAGCATTCAATAACCCGCCGATCACATGACCGCCGGGTGCCCTCTGCCACAGCAGAGCTGCAGAGTCCTTAGCAGCCCCCGATCAGCTTTGTTAGTGACTATTGTCACTACAAGGTGATGTTTTCCCTCTAAGTGGGGCTTCTATGGATGTCCCAGCTACAATGGAAAAGTGTGAAATGTGAATGACCCCCAGAGCTTTTAGATGACATCATGGGGGACATAAATGTTAAAAAAGTTACAAAAATAGCTTTGATCCCAGCTGATGGGTGCAGGATTTAAGCTCTTGCAATCTTAGCAGGTTGGGTCCTCAGCTGTGAAGCGGTTCTGCCTTCTCCTGCAGGCTACATAGCACTCAATCACCCGCCGATCACAGGACCGCCGGGTGCCCCCTGCCACAGCAGAGCTGCAGGGTCTTAGCAGACCTCAATCAGCTCTGTTAGTTACTATTGTCATTGCAAGGGAATGTTTTCCCTGTAACTGGGGTTCATATGGAAGGCTCAGCTACAGTGGAAAAGTGTGAAATGTGAATGACTCCAAGAGCTTCTATAAGACATCATGGGGGACATAAATGTTAAAAAAAAGTTGCAAAAATAAGTTTTAAAAAGTTGCAGAATGAAATAAAAAGAAAATTTTTGAATATATATATATATATATACCTAGTCGCCATATGTGCCCTGTAATCCAAGACTATACAAATTATATATCAAAACGTCAGAAACAGAATGAGGAACTCAAAAAAGATCAGTGGGTTCAATTCATCCCATTTTTAGGGGCGTGAGTTTCACACTCGGAAAAACGTGCGCAAACGTGTCCGCCTGTTTAAGCCCTTAATACCAGGGTGCCCGTGTGGTTCACCTATGTGGTGTCGGGCAAACTGCTGGATTGAAGTATGGCATTATGGTGGCATGCTCTAACTTTTCGCATTCTTCGGGATTAGAGATGAGCGAACGTACTCGGATAAGCACTACTCGTCCGAGTAATGTGCTTTATCCGAGTATCTCGCCGCTCGTCCTGAAAGATTCGGGGCGCTCCGCTGCTGACAGGTGAGTCGCAGCGGGGAGTGGGGCAGAGCAGGCGGGAGAGAAGGAGAGAAAGATCTCCCCTCCGTTCCTCCCCGCTCTCCCCTGCAGCTCCCCGCTCCGCAGCGCGTCCCGAATCTTTCAGGACAAGCAGAGAGGTACTCGGATAAAGCACATTACTCGGACGAGTAGTGCTTATCCGAGTACGTTCGCTCATCTCTATTCGGGATGCATCGCCCATTGATTTCAATGGGACCTTTCATGCCTCACATGGCGTGCCGTGCAATGCACATCTGCGGGTAAATCTCCCGTTCACAAGCGCTATATCAGACCAAGTTTCTCGGCCCGATCTCACACTTGTGCTGGTACATCGCTAAATATATGGGCACTTTTTGTGATGTTAAAAAAATTTTAATTATTAAAAGTAAAAACAAAAACACCCAAATTTTTTACCATAATTAAAACTAAAAAGTTACAAAAACCCACATATTTCATATTGCCGTGCGAATAAAAGCCCAAACTATTAAGATATCACAATATTTATATTGTGCGGTAAAGGTCGTTTTAAAAAAAACAAAAAACGGACTGAATGCCAGGACTGCGATCTGTTTAGGCATCCCGGCTCCCAAATAATCTGAATAAAAGGATACGTAATGTTAATAATAAAAACTGCAGCTCACCCCACGAACACCGAGCCCTCACACCGCCCAATCGCCGAAAGAATGGAAAACGTTACAGGTCTCAAAATACGGCGACGGAAAGCAATTCTGGTTCAAGAAAAAAAAATGTTTCTAACATTTTAACAACAGAAAAACATTACAAAGCTATAAAAATGTATCGCGGTCATCGGAGCATTTAAAGCTTATATGTCATTTTTACTGCCCTGTGAACGCTGTAAAAACGAAACCCACCAAAAAATGGCGCAATTGCTTTTTTTCTCTGCATTAAAAATGTTTTAAAACATTTTTCCGTACATTAAGTGGTACCATTATAAAAAAAAATACAACTCGTCCCGCAGAAAACGAGCCCTCATACGGCCAGGTCAATGGAAAAATGAGAGAGTTATTGCTCTTGGAAGGTGGGGGGGGGCGAAAAAAGCGAAAATAAAAAAAAATGCTAAATCTCTGGTCCTGAAGGGGTTAAGGGGTAAAGAGAGACTATTCTTCCAAAAGAGGGACCCTTGTCTGGGCTGCCCGGAGACCCCTATAGCTACACCCCTGTATAATCCATGAGATGGGACTGTGCTGGTAGGGACAAGATATGGTGGAGAGCTAACGAAAACTGTCCAAGGCACATGGCCCTAGCAACCAATCACAGCGCAGCTTTCATTTCACCAGAGCACAATAAGCTGCGCTGTGACTGGTTGCTAAGGGGCTGCAGAGAGATTTCTCCTTAGAGACGGTTTCATCGCACTATACTGAGTGGCACCACTGGATCTCCTCAGCACCTGTTGCTAGGCAACCACCTGAATTTAATCTGGCGCCACATGCCGAGCGCAGCGCTTACAAAAATAATGCATTACAAATCACACCCTAACAAATAATTATAGGAGGAAACACATCCTTCTCGGACTGACATTTCCCAGCAACCCCCAATGTAAATGAGCAGCCGCTTTACATATTGATGAGCTGGAATCGAAGAGCCTGAGACTATTCCGTTTTCTAGTGTGACGTCCGGTTATAGAAAACGTCTGATGTGTGGAGGAAATACTGAATAACGGGCCCCCATCAACGGTTCATCCTATGACACAAGGCGTCCACCGCGCCCAGTATATATCTAGTCCATATGGGCCGGTGTACGTAGGAAAGAAAATAAGAGGGACTACCGCTCCCCGCTGGTTGCAGCTCCCAATAACAACTACTGAGGAACATGTTTTAACCGCTTCGTGACTGCCAATATGCATTATAACTGACCCCACTAGTGGGATCTAAACCTGCACATCCATCTTTTTAAGGCTGAGGCCTAGCTTACTACTAACAGCCAGGCTCCTGCTCTAACTGCCAGGAAAGGATAAACCTCAGATCCTGGCAGTTTAACCCCTTATGCAGCAAGCAGGAGTTGGCAGGTGTAGTTCAAGTGGGTGCGCTAACTTTGACCTTGTCATGGTGGTTGCTACTCTGTCTAAAATGGTGGCTCATGCAGTAGGTGGGATTGCAATAGGACTCTGGACGGGTGCAATCAGTGTAAGTTCGATGTGACTCCAGTGCCTTTGAATAAATGTGTTGTGGTGACGAAATAAAGAGGCAAGTCCAAAGAGCTTTAGTAAGACCGAAGGCACAGAGTTTACTTAACTTTTGGACTGAGTACAAGGTTCACAGTTTCAAATAGCAGGCAGTAAATTCTCCAACAACTTCCTAAGCATTTGCAATGTCTACATTTACTCCTGGATTCTCTCCTGACGACTGAGGTTACCAGACTGAGTTGAATGGGCGCTGTACTGGGAGGTTATTTGTGATGGAATGGAGGGAACGGTGCAGGCTCTACTGTGGACACACTGACTTCTGACTGCGTATGGACAAGTGAAACTCACGATTGCGGTGCCTGACTTCTTTCCAGCTCCCGCGGGGTCTGCCCTGGCTCAGGGACCTTCTGGTCTAGGGTGCAGAAGACTCCTCTCTGCCCTCCTGCACTCCCCTCCTGCTGACTCCACGACTAGGCTTTCTCCATGACTGGGCTCCTCTTCTCCAAATTTGGCCTGGACTGCACTAAACTAGCCTGGCAAGGCTAGACTAAGCTAGACTCTTCACTCAAAGACTCACTCCCTTCCTAACCGCACCCATGCCCTGTCTTTTATACTCTCCCCACTAACCAATCCTGGCTTAAGGGGAATCCTTCTACCCAATCCCAGTCCTAGCTAAGGGTGATTGACAAGTAACAGAGTGGGTTAGGGTGAATTCTGCATAGTCATGCAGTGTTAGAGAAGATACCAGATGTTAACCCTTTTTGACCCTTTACGGCCAATAAACATAACTAAATGTTAGTACACATACACATTTCACACAAGGTAAGTATAAAAGTGCTTTGCGATCCCAACTCTGGGGTACTACACTTACATACCACAATCAATAGCAACTGCAGCATTTAGGAAGATGTCAGGGAGAGGGGACTCCCCTATTGTAAGAGGGTAGCGCATAGCTCTTGGATGTTATATTTTTTATAGCTTGTACTGTCACTTTAAATGCTGTTTATTAGTACCGTTCTGTTTTATGACTGATTGGGCGCTGGGTGGGGCAACCCGTGTCTGGCATAAGATACAAAAAGTTTCTGCCCCCTAGCAGAGTGAGAGTGAGCCAGTTCTGAGTATAAGTCTACAGAGTGTGCCAAGTCTAGGGCCTAGCAGTAAGTGAGGGAGGGACCATTAACTGAGATCTACTGAGTGTGCCACCCTAGCACACAGAGGGAAACCAAGTAACGCAGAATCCACAATATAGTTTGTTAAAGTTGACAAGGGATGTGGGCTCGGTTGTTACTCGCAGAAGGGGAACCGGTTATTTAGAGCTGGGCGGCTGACCTGGATGCCAGGTTCAATCCACATCCCAAGATCCAGATGGGCCCCTGACCGACAAGAGACTACAACATCCGTCAGCCACCCCCGATCCTGGGGTGGAGGACTCTGCCATAGTGCTTCCGTGTCACTATCACCCATTTGCACCCTGCAATGCGATTGCAAAGTACCAATGGGTTCCCCTGGCAAAAGCCTACGTGTCTGTCATATAACACAGCCTATTAGACCTGGCCTCCTGCAGTGTCTAATAGGCTGACATCATAAACATGCTAGAATGCATTACATAAGTAATGCAGTGTACACAGAGCTCCATTGCTGGAAAAATAAAAATGTTACGGGTCTTAGGCCTCGTGTCCACGGGTGGGTCAGATTTCGCCCACTGGTGCCCCGCAATGGGGTCCGACCCTGCCTGCGGCTAAGGACATTTTTTTACCTGACCGGGTCTTCTGCGAACCTGTCTGGGTCTTCACCCTCCAGTCCGGATCTTCTTTCTTCTGCACTACGCGCAGGCGTGTCATGCACATGCGCAGTGTTTTCGTGGGTTTTTTTTAACTCCTGCTTTCCTGCAGAAAACTTTTTTTATTCAGCCTATCAAGCCCTGCCGGGGCAGAACTTGATAGATGTCTATGCATGGCAGCGCAGGGAGCCTTCAGTAGGCTTTGAACTGTCTCCTACAGGGTCAATAGATTGGGCACACTGAAGTCCAGCATGACCAATCTTTCTGTTCCTCGACATCTGCTGTTAGGTGAGGGTCAGGACACACCCATAAATATTAGATAGTTAAACAGTCCCGCTAAAATCAGTGGGTGTGGCCAACTTGTATCTGATATGTATGAGCCCCTATAGACTATAATACAAGTCTATTATGTGTGTGCCCAGGCATGCTGAGAGGCACTAAAGGGCAAATAGACAACCCATTATAGGGCTTACAACATAGCACAATACCCAGTACATACAGTGAATGGTCCCATTATAGAACCCCTGACACTTTCACGATTGGCGCTTCCCTGTATGGACATTAGAGCCGTGACCCCGGAGCGCAGCATGAAGTCACGTGACAAGTTTTTCATAGATCAGTTTCAGTCTGGATCCCCATTAAATGGGAAAATCCATTGATCAGAGCGACTTCCAATGAGGCCCGGTCATCGGTGCTAGACTAGCCGGGCCGGGATATCACTGTCACCCTTGTAGGGTTTTCTCATGTAATGGATTGGAAAGTATACGAACAATGGTACAATCGAGGAAAAACATCCAGCGAAAGGAGATTCTATGAATGGAAACAACTTGCTTGAAGAAGGGGTATTTGTAACCTCGAAACACGTCACACCTGCCGGTATTTCATATTTTATCTTTCTTTTTATGATTTTGTATGTCATTTATTGTTTTATTTACCAAAAGTCATATTAAAAAAGCTGAAGTTGGACACCGTTCCTGATAGATGCTCTCCTGACTGACTCTACTACATTGGTTACTATTCCATCTTAGGGGGGTCTCGGTGGTATGAGACCTCCCATCAAAGTAAGTTTAAAGGGGTTGTCCCGCGCCTAAACAGTAAAATTTTTTTTTGCCCAGTCCCCCAGTAACTGCAAAGGAATACCGCTGTCATGTGTTATTTAAAAAAAAAAATTCTCTTACCTGAATCCCCATTCAGCAACTTTAAAAAATCTTCTGTCCAAGATGGCGCCACTGATCTTCTCCCACGGTGCACCGCGGGTCTTCTCCCATGGTGCACCGTGGATGTTCTTCTGAAGTCTGCGTTCCACTGCCGATTCCAGCCACCCCATTGGCTGATCGGCACCACGTGACAGAGGCGGAGCTACGCGATGATGCAGAGAAGAGGACGGCCGAGGGAGGAGCCAGGACGCAGCTCGTGAGCCCGGACCATCCAGAAGAGGAATCGTCTCTGTGCAAGCGCGACTGGTCCAGCGACCAGAGGAGAAGTTTGGTCGGCGCCATGGAAACGGGGACGCCAGCACAGGGGGGGGGGGACCCCCTGTAGGTAAGTAAATAACTTCTGTATGGCCAATATTTAATGCACGATGTATATTACAAAGTGCATTAATATGGCCATACAGAAGTGCTTAACCCCACTTGCTTTTGCGGGACAACCCCTTTAAGTACTTTTTTACCCCATTCCTTAGAGCGCAGGCCTATTTTATACCTTGTGTCTATATTGTTGTTCCCGGATCACTACAAGTGGTATCTGGTGTGTGGACCAGCTGCTCTCCATTTACTGGTGGATGTACAACGTACTTAAGGACGGGGCACTTTTCATTGGTCTATGGGACGTTGTCTAGGCGCTGATTCACCCTGGGTTAGGCCGCATACACCAGGTAAGTCTCTATATTTTACCGAATAATCTGCTAATCTTAGTATAAGGTTTTCACCAAAGTGCTGTCCTTTTACTGTAATGGAAACAACTAGTCAATGAAAGGGGTCAGGGGAGGATGTCAAAAATCATTCCAAAGAACAAGTGCTGCACAGTGAAGAGCAGCCGAATACAAGACTGGTGCTTCAACGTACCTGTCAGACAGCACAACTCACCGTTCATTAGAGTGTATGGCTTTTAAAAGCAAATGAGCAATCAAGGCGAGACTAAAGCGGACAAAAGAGCACAAAAATTTGATCACTGGGCAGTGGAAAAACATCTCTTGGTCAGATGAATCCAGATTTCTGTTGCACCATACAGATGGGAGGTCAGAATTTGACACAAGCAGCATGAGTTGATGACCCCTTCCTGTCAGTTGATCAGAATGTCAGTTCGTCTAATTTGCAACAACTACTAGAAACCTCTTGTCCGCAGGGGCCGATATTCCTGCAGAGCAATTTCATCGCTTAGTAGAATCTACGGCCTGATGAATTGATGCAGTTCTGAAGACCAAAGGAGGCCCAACGCTCTACTAGGTGGGGGACTCTAATGAAGTGGCCCTTCAGTATAGAGAATAAGTAGTAGTCGGACGGCCTGTGACATAATAGGAGTGATACATCCCCGAACAGAATGTTCCTGCTTCATTTCTTCTAGTTTTGAAGTTATTTTTGCTCTTTCTTTTCTGCCTAGGAACAGCGGGGCAAGTGATTCAGCTCTCACTGCAGACTCCAGTAGGAAAGCAAGACTCAAAGGTCTCCGAAGGTCATTATTTTCACATACTTTGGAATAATGAAAGCATCACATGTCAACCAGCAGAGTACAAAATGTCACATTCTCCAGCTAAAGGTCAGTAGTGGTCAGGGGTCACTTGGAGAAGGCCAGGAAATGACCTGCCGGGTCAGACAGAGTGCACAAAGAAAGGTCAGCAAATGTCAGGGAAAGCATGCAGCTGTTTGGGAGATGAAACAAGCGGGGCACCTTTTGTGCTGACACTTTCTAAGGTGACGTCTCAAGAAGACATTCATTTACTCAACCTATTTTCCTTTTAAGGCATAGCTCTCCGCGATGCAGCATATTATTAACCCTTCACAATAAAGAAGGAAGATTACAACCTGCAGGCTGCTTTGAAGAACACGTTTCTACCAATTTCTATGCAATTTGCACATTCGTATATGTTATGTACGTGTAAGATAGTGAGGGAACACCCCATAGGGAAACATGTTAGTGATTTGTTCATTAAAGGGATGGTTTGGTAAGCAGACAACCCCTTTAATATTGTGTAGGGACGTTACTGTTTAGAATATTATAACTAGGAAGAATTGGGAATAAGTACAAAAAAGTATGTTCAGTCAAGTTTTGGACTTACCTGGACCCAGTGAGAATGAGATGCCAGGCGCCACACCTGTAGTCCTGGTGTTTGTGTCTGATTAGCACCCTCTTATGCCCATGGCTTCCGAACCAGTGAGGAGAGCTGCATGGGGGTCGGAGAACTCCAAGGGACAATGAAACAAAGCAAACTTAAAAATGTGAAAAAAATCCTTGCACTCATACAAGAGGTGACAGTTACAGGTAAAAACTACTTTATAAATTGGGGAGAATCCATACCCCTCTCCTCCAAAGTAAGTCTTGTCTTCTTCTTGCAAGGATACCAGTGTATTTATGTTATCAGCTTGGTTCTGGTGTTGTGACTATGTCCTGAGGTTTGTTCTGGTGCTGTATTGATTATGTTATTAACCTGGTTCAGGTACAGTATTTATAAGGTGACCAGATTTTCCCAGGGTCAAAGCGGGGCAAAGGGGTGTGGTCATGGGCGGGGCTTATGATTTTACCTCTGTCGATATAAGAAGTACAGCGCCGCTTCAAAAAAAGACAAGGAGCAAATTCTACAGCATTTCTGCATCCAAAACAAACAGTCATAATACATAAAATTGTTGCAGATTTTGACTAGAAATCAGCCACTTATCCACAGATGATTTCATACTATGCGGCACTCCCCCTCATCTCCTCAGTAGGCTTCCTGCTGTCAGCACTCCCCAAATTCCAGTTCCCAGCAGCCTGTAGTAGCCTCACCTGACCAGCAGCGCCTGACTGGCAGCGCCGCACCTCACCAGGCCGCTGGGAACCAGAATACGGGGAGCGCTGACAGCGGAAAGCCTTCGGAGGAGGTGAGGGGGAGCACTACATAGTATGAAATCAGCTGCAGATAGGCCAATGGTACAGATTTTGACGGTTTCTTTAGATGCAGAATTTGTTGCGGACATTCTGCAGCATTTCTTCCATGTGTAAACATATCCCAAGTCAGCTTGAGGTATGCTGCCACATAAAGAGTGGTCTAAGTAGTAATAGTGACCCCCACAGTGGCCTAAGTAGTAATAGTGACCCCCACAGTGGCCTCAGTAGTAATACTGTCCCCTATACCAGCCCCAGCAATAATAGTGATCTCACAGTAGCCCCAGCTGTAATAGTGAACCCACAGTAACCCTAGCAATAATAGTGACTGCTCACAGTAGCCCCAGCAATAATAGTGACCCCCTCACAGTAGCCCTTAGCAACAATAGTGGCCCCAGTAGTAATAGTGATACCCCCACAGTAGTCCCAGCAATGATAGTGACCCCTCACAGTGGCCCTAGCAATGATAGTGACATACCACAGTAGCCACAGCAATGATATTGACCCCCACACAGTAGCCCCAGCAATAATAGTGACGCCCACACAGCAGCCCCAGAAATTATAGTGAACCCCCCCCCCCCCACAGTAGCCCCATAGTACTAGCACTCCCGCCTTAGTCCCATATACTTACCCTCCTCCTGGTCTTCACAGCGCCGACGCTCCTCCCAGCACTGCTGCTAGCGGCCGGAAGTGTGTGCAGCAATGCCTCCTCCCCTCTCCTCTCCTGGGGGAAAGGAGAATCCTGGATGCACACACTGCCATCAATTTATGCATCCTGCCCGCGGCACTACAGAGTGATTACCGGCAGGGAGCTGCGGCACCCCGACTGGAAATCACTGTAATGGTGACCAGACGTCACCAGAAAGTGGGACAAAAGCGGGAGAAATGCTTGTCCCGCTGGCATCCCGGTAGAAGGCGGGACACAGAATCCCAAAGCGGGACTGTCGCACCTAAATCAGGACATCTAGTCACCTTAGTATTTATACTATGAGCTAAGTTCTGGGGTCGTATTTATACTATGAGCTTGTTTCTGAGGCTGTATTTATGCTGTGAACTTGCTTTTAGTGCTTTATGTCCTGAGCTTGGTTCTGTTGCTGTATTTATGTTATAAGTTTTGTTCAGGTTCTACATTTATGTTATGAGCTTGAGTCTAGTGTGGTATTTATGTGCTGAGCTTGGTTCCTGGGCTGCATTTTTGTTGTGAGCTTGGTTCTGGGGCTGTATGTATGTTATGAGCTTGGTTCTGGGGCTGTATGTATGTTATGAGCTTGGTTCTGGGGCTGTATGTATGCTATGAGCTTGGTTGTGGGGCTTTATTTATGCTATGAGCCTGCTTCTAAAGCAGTATTTATTCCCTGAGGGGCTCTGGTGTGGCTATGCTGCTTTCTGCACAAGCGGATTACAGGCAGGCTGCCTATGAGTACAATACATGTATATATATATATATATTCTTATGACAGGAGGATGCCAAAAAGATTCTGCACAAGGTGACAACTAATCTAATGCCAGAACTGCTCATAGAACTGAGTACACCGTTCAGAAGGGTTAAACCTGGTGACAGGTTCTATTAAGAGGGGGCTGTAAAGGAAATTGTATATTTATGAGGGTAAGGCTCAGGTTTGTTGATTATGTATGATGGACAGACTTGGATTATTGGAAAGCATCTCCTCATGGTCATTCGGGTCTGATAAAATGGTCAGTGGGAGTTATTTGCACCTGCAATTGCTTTTCCCACAGCAGGATCCGCACCCCAATAGAATTATAGAAATCTACTTTTACGAGTAGGACTCACCTATCCGAGCCAAAATCTTCACTGCCAAGTAAATTTCTGGTGTGTTTGAGGACTCCGTCTCCCCGCACATTTTGTAGAAATACCCGCTGCCAAGTTATCAGTAGCAAACTGTTCCCTTTCTTTCCTACATGAGTTAGTCCCACAGCCATCCTAATAGGAACAGAGCATGATGTACTGCAGCAGCTGGCGCCGCTCCCTACCTGCAGAGGTCCGTATATTACACCTTCTCTATATACATCACTGTGTTCATGGGGTCTTGTTCTGCGTGTGGAAAACTCTGCTGCAGGAATCTACACGGTTATCACAGGTTTCATCTGATATCCAGAAAAGTGGAAACAAAAAAGGAGAGAAGTTAAGGAGGGACATCCAAGAGTCCATTTATGTCCCAATGGTTCTTTCTCCTCTGCTTTTACACAGGAGCAATGAGCATTCAGGGAATGGAGGAGGAGATCATTCCGGCCGCCCGCCTCCAGTCACAGTGAACAGGCAGTCTCTCATAGATGAATGACTGCCTGTTTATACGGCCGATAGTCGTTCAGTTTTAATTAGAGATGAGCGAGTATACACGGTAAGGCGATATACTCAAGAGATCATCGTTTTTTTTGAGTACCTGCTGGCTCGTCCCTGAAGATTCGAGGGGGCCGCAGGGGGTGGCGTGGGGCAGCGAGGTGGACTGGGGAGGAGAGTGAGAAAGATCCATCTCTCTCTCCCTCCCGATCCCCTCCGCAACCCCCCGCTCACCCCCCCCCCCCCCCGAATCTTCAGGGACGAGCCAGCAGGTACTCGAAAAAGTACTCGATATACTCGAGAGAGCATCGCCTTACCGAGTATGCTCGCTCATCTCTAGTTTTAATGCATGCAGAAGCTGAATGAGCGATAAGACAACGAATTAACGTTCGTTATCGCATGTTCTTACACTGAACGATAATCATCCAGACTCTCGCGATCCAGCAAGGGTCGCTTCACACAGACGACTGCGATATCGCCGCAAAGAAATTTTGAAAATCTCGTCCACATTCTGTGGAAATAACCCGCGTGGAAACGGACTTGCGGCACGGAATTCAGATCTGCGACATGTCAACTATGCCGCCGTCTCCGCTGCGGATTTCAATCCTCTCTCAATGATTGGGTGAATTCCGCACAGATATTTGCGATAAAACACGCACTAAATGGTGCAGTTTGGAGGCAGGCAGTCCGCGGCGGACATTCCACTGGAAATCAGCTCTGTGTGAACGCAGCCTAACTGTTGCAGGAAGGACAGCACGGGGCAGATTTATAAAGCTGGCTACAGGAAAATCTATTGCCCACAGCAACCAATCACAGTGCAGCTTTCATTCCATACACTACGGCCTCCTCCGAAGAGTGTGCTGCCTCGATTGGGGACGGGCTACTTTTTCGTGGCACATCTTGTATCTAAACTGCAATTATAGACAAACCCAATGTAACTAATAACACACAGATGGCCGTACCGTTCGTGTCTTTTATTAAGCATATTGAGTATTCACAGTGCTGGAAGAAAAGTAAGTGAACCTTTGTGTTAACCCCTTAACCCTTTCCAATCCACTGTCTGACATCTTCAGATATTCTGATTGAAGGCTGTACAGCTCCGATGTTGGAAGACGTCCGACAGAGTATTCTTACTGTATATTACTGGCCACTCTGTTGTTGGGGGCCTCTCCAGCATGTCCCATACCGCAGTACTGGCTCTAGCCAGTAGATGGCACCATTGTATAATGACAGAAAGAGAAAGCCCCCTAGAAAACCCTGAATCCAAAATTGGATTGCAAAGGGTTAAGGAGAGGGGCATTTTGTTTTTCATTTTCGTCTTTTCCTCCTCCCTTTCAAAAAGTCATAACTTTTTTATTTTTCCGCACGAAGGCTTGTTTTTCTTTGTGGGATGACTTGTATCTTTCTATGGTACCATTTAATGTACCCCATCATTTATTGGAAGACAGAGGTAAGGCGCAGCGCTCTACAGGTAAGGGGAAGATAATATATCATTCTTGGAATGGGGACTCACCTGGTGTTGGCGGTCAAACCCAAATGTATCAGGTTGACCGCAAGCCCTGCTTTGGTTCCAATAGCCAATGGACAGATTCTAGACCTTATGAGCAGCACACATCCACCAAAGATGGAGAGGGGCCACGCCAGCACCAGACAAGACGTGGGGAACTCCAGGGAAAACAGCAGATGCCAAGAAAAAAAACAGAACGCGGGACCAGCAGAGTGAGATGGGAAAAAAGTGGCAATTCCGCTATCTTTGGGGGGAGTCTTGTTGCAGCACAAATGGAATGATAACGTTGTTCTATGTGTCAGTGGGATTTCGATGATACTAAATTTTATATAGTTTTATTTTTGCTTTACTACTGTTAAAAAATAAAATATCCTTGAAAAAAAAATTATTTTCTGCCGCCATCTTCTGACAGCTATAATTTTTAAGTTTTTCCAACAATGCAGCTATATGGGGACTCATTTTGGCGGGACGTCCTGCAGTGTCCATTGGTACCATTGTGGAGCTCGTGTGACTTTTTATTACATTTTTTCTTGGAGACGGCATTACCAAAAATGCACAATTCTGGCCTTTCTTTTTTTTTGCCTTCTGACAACATTCACCATGTGGGATAAATAACGTGTTGCTTTCATAGATTGGACTGTAATGGATGCAGCGATACCAAATGTGCTTTGATCTTTATTTATTTTATTATTATTAATATAGGAAAAGGTTTTTTAAACTTTTACGTCTTTTATTTTTTTTCCAGTAATTTAAAAAAACTTTTTTATTGTTATTCATGGCAGTCCTAGGGACCTTCAGAAGTGTGTGTGGGTGGGCATTCTGGACCCCTGAATACCGATCAGCCAGCACCTGCCTTGTATGGAGTGGGATCGGATCGTGATTAACCCCGCACACCCAGGAGGTAAATGTATGCCTTGTGGTGGTGTTAATTAGAGATGAGCGAGCCTACTCGGCCACGCCCCTTTTTCACCCGAGTACCGCGATTTTCGAGTACTTCCGTACTCGGGCGAAAAGATTCTGGGGGCCCCGTGGGTGAGTGGGGGGTTGCAGCGGGGAGTGGGGGGGAGAAGGAGAGAGAGGGCTCCCCCCTGTTCCCCGCTGCTACCCCCCGCTCCGTCACGCCTCCCCCCGCCCTACCGGCACCCCCCGAATCTTTGCACCCGAGTACTGAAGTACTCGAAAATCGCGGTGCTCGATCGAGTAATTACTCGAAACGAGTAGGTTCGCTCATCTCTAGTGTTAATTAATGCAAAGATCCAGATAATTTCAATAGGTGGACTTCATTTTTCTTGCAACTGTTGGAGGGGTCACCATGGATATGCCGTATAGACATGATAGCTTATTGTGAGTGGAAGGCTCTATTAGATCAAGTACTGGTAGAGCGGCCGGATACCTGTTGGTGCTGACGTAAATATCAGACTCTGTGCTCTGACGTCCTCCTTGTATTATCTGGGACCGCGGGGGCTCAGTACTTTAATCGATGCTCCATTTCAAGCTGCAGCATTGTTAGCCTAGCAGGAGAGCTCAACGAAATATCATTAAAACAATGAATGAGGAGGACGGACGCTGCAGAGCCGGCGCTCAGCACAATGCAGCATGCAGCGATACCACTCATTGTACACAAGGCACGCTAAGTATGTTCTAAACACGCATGAGGCAGGCTTCTTGAGTCATCTACCCTATTAAGGCTCGATTCAGTCTACCATTATTTTTTCCATTGTTCAGTTCCATTCACAATCCGAACAACAGAAAACCGGCACGACACCAAATAGACCTTATTGACTATAATGGAGCCCTTCCTGCTTCTGTCATGCAGGGAGTAATATTTCTGGCTGAAATAGTGTTGTATGCATGTAACATGAATGGACCCTTTAACCCCTTTGTGACATTGTGACATCCACTAAATATATACAGTGCATATGGGCAATGAAACTATGCAGCAGGCTGGGGAGTTGAGCCACTCCATATGTTGGTGATCAGCTGTTTCACACAGCTGAAATCGGACCACAGTGACTAATGGAAGGGGTTAAATATACTTGTGTGTGTGTGTATATATATATATATATACATATATATATATATACATACACACATATACATTGTTGCTATTGTTCAGAGTGGTCACATGACTGTTTTTTACTTTTCTGCCATGGATTAGCAGGACCTGAGCTGTTCATTGATTGGCTGATGGGCTGGGTATAACAAGCAGGTGCTATTCCCTATGCTGTGGTGTGACTCAGCAGTTTTTGTAGAGAGCACAGAGCCTTGTTAGGAGTGAGCTGCCCCAGTGCTGCTGTAGAGCTAGGTTTTCCTGTACCAGACAGAGAGCGCAAATCGGATTCCTGGAGTGGCACTACCCAACTGTTGCAGTGTGAGTAGCAGTGCAAGGTCTGCTGATCATTCAAGGAAACATCAGTTGCAATTACAGACCGCAAGCACTGAGCCATCCCCGAGACAGAGACAACCGATGAGAGTAGATAGACTAACAGCAAATATTTAGATATTCAAGTTCCAGTGGCATGTAATCCTGAGCACCATTACCCTGACTCTTCACCAGTAAAACAGATTGTTCTGACTTCATCACTGCACCACCTCCCCAAAGGTACTGTGCTATTAATTTGGTCAGGGAACAGTGACTGCAGATTTTATTTAGTGGATTTAGTCATTTGGTTAACCAAAGTTCCTGCAAGACTACGTTTCTTCAAGCTATTTTCTTGCCCTGTGGAGCTATGACCCCTGGCCAGCGTAACCCATTATGGACTGCGATAATTCCATATTGTATGCAGCATATTAAACAAACTCTATTCGAAGAGTACAGACCGAATTACAGCGTAAATGTTACCATGCAGGGCGGCGCAGGGTCCCGCGGTCAGTGCGTGCCATCCCGGCGTCGGCTCCGGCGTCCTGAAGCCCTGACATCAGGGCTCTCCCGGCGACTTGGAGCGGCTGGTGTGCGGCGGCGTGGGCGTGTCCGCCCATAGGGTGCCGCCCGCACTCATCCACCTTTCTTATGCAGCAGTGGGAGAGCTGGCTCTTCCCACTCTCCGCCCCTAGGGCGGAGTCTTTCGTTTATAAGGCTGACAGTGACCTGAGCTCACTGCCAGTTATTGGTTCTGCTTGCATCCAGTCAGCCTGTCTCAGGCAGTGCTAGTTGCTAGTCAGTCTCCTTCTAGTTTGCTTGTCAGCTTCCATCTCCAGCCTTGCTTTGCCTTGTAAGTTCTGTTGGTCATTTCCATCTGCCTTCTCTGTCGGCACTCTGTTCCCCCCATCAGTTAGTCACATCTTGTCAGTCGCCAGGTCCCTAGCCAGTGCAGGGACCGCCGTCCAGTTGTCCGCCTGGGGTTAGCCAGGGCCGAGGCAAGTAGGCAGGGACAGTGGGGTGCGGGAAGATCAGGGCACCCCACCTGGCGCTCAGAGTGCCGTAACAGTAAATCACACATTAGTGAACTGTTTGCATTGGATACAAATATATCATTATACGCTATTACCAGATTACTCTTTGTCACACATTCAGTAAAGTATTGTTTGTTCAACTGCACTGGTATAAAGCCTTTCCATAAGTGGAGTCTTTTTCCGCACCTGCAATCTGTTTCACTGCGATGAGATCTTGCTCCAATCATGGCCATTTAACTACACAGATGCTGCGGTCAATGCTGATCATGGCATCTAAGCAGCTAGCCAGAAGGGAGGTTCTCTGGCACCCCATTGGCGCAATCAACACAATAACAGGATGCTGATTGGTTACCAAGACAGCTGGTGGAGGTTTCCTGTCATACATTTCAGTACTATTATCAACACTTAACCCTTTCCAATCCACTGTCTGACCTCTGAAGACATTATGATTTAAGGCTGTACAGCTCCGATGTTGGAAGACGTCCGTCGGGGTTCTCTTACTGTATATTGCCAGCCTCTCCGCTGTCGAAGCCTATCCAACGTGTCACCTCATGCAGTACTGGCTTTAGCCAGCAGATAGCGCCGTTGTATAACGGCAGAAAAAGAGTAAGGCCCCTAGGAAAACCAGAATACAAATTGGATTGGAAAGGGTTAATAGGTTGACGTCAGAAGCACAATATACTGAAATATGTGTAAAAATAGGACTAATGAATCGTGGGGTTTTTTTTTGTGTGGTCCTGCAAGCAGGGAACGAGGTTGTTGCATGAAAAGATGACAGATGGGCAACTTGTAAAATCTAGTTCTTTACTTGATGCAGAAATTGGCCACATGGTCATATAGTGAGGAACAGACGTATTATAGGGCCTTACAACCAAAACTGGGCAGAGGTGGTATCTACCCCTGGGGATAGCTGCACTATGGTCACCTGTCTCTGAACTGGATTCATGTAGGAACATATAGCGATCACATATTGCTCCCTTCCTTCTTGCACAACTGGGCTCCTGGGTTCTATGTCCGCAGCTCCATCCACTCAGTACATGGCCTAAAAACTTGATGTGGCTTCAGAATATGATCTTTAGTATAAATCAAGTTTTTTTATATTAAAAATCATTTTAAACAATTTTTGGTGATTTTTTTTTTTTTGTATTACTTTCTATGTTTTAAAATCCTAAATTCTGCAGCTCCCACACTGACCACTAAGCGTGAGGCTACATTCACACAAGGAAGATTGGCCGCAGATTTTGTGCTCAGAAAAACTGACACATCTCTGCTTGGATAATCTGTTTTTCAATTCTGTGGCCACTGTTGTGGAATTGTTGCAGATTTTCCTGTGGATTATGTGCTTAATCTCCATGTGGAAAATCTGCATTGTGTGAACATAGCCTAATAATAGTCTGTCACTTCCTGTTCTGTAGAGAAAACTTTTCAGCAATCATCTCATTATCATCACAGGCAGCATTACACTGAGATGTGACACCTATATATAGATAACACAGGGTCCACCATTTACAATAGGTGATATCACAGCTCACCTCCTCCCCTCTCCCAGCAAACTGACTACTTAGCCTAATAATAGTCTGTCACTTCCTGTTCTGTAGAGAAAACCTCTCATCTGTCATCTCATTATCATCACAGGCCGGATTACACTGAGAGATGACAGTGTAATCCACAGGATCCACTATTCATAATCCATGAAGCTGCAGTTTAGGCAAGATGACCGCCCCCATAGTCATGTAAAGCCAATAGAGTGAAAAAATCATCAATCAGAAAATAAAAACAGATTAGAAAAATGGAACTTGTGTCACTATCTTGTTTAACTAGTTAAAAAAATTAAGTGATACATTCGCTTTAAGCCCCTCCTCTGAAGGTTGGTCATATAAAGTAACATGGCGGTAATTAGTCCATCATGTTTCTGGATAGAAATGGATTTATTCTCTCTATCAGTCACCTCCATCACTAGCATTCATCGCACAGAGTGTCCAGCAGGAATTACGGGAGTCTCTCGTTGACCTTACTGCTTATTACAGACTATTAGGACCGACAGTGTATAATGTGATTGTGCTCTATATGGGCAGATCAATAGGGCACTGCTGGGCTTAACCATTAACACACAGAGCTGTCATTTAATGTTCCTAGTCCCCAATGTAAAATCTATAACGGGGCCCCTCACCTACCATATGCCATTTATAAGCTATCCGACTCACTCCCAGCACGGAGCTCCCAACTGATGGAGGGGTACGTGACCGGTCCCCCCAATAACACTATACATTGCAATAGAGGTGCATGTGCAATGTGTTATTCAAGGGAGGCTGCTAAGGGATGGCACAGTAGTTATGGTTATAATGAAAGATCAGCAGCCATATCAGAGCTGAACAACTTAAAGGGATATTCCAGCGAACCAAAGTGAAAGCTATTTGCTGCATAAGGTGACAGGTAATCTAGTAATGTAATGGTATAACTTCAGAGATATTCGTTTACTCGTGCCCCCCCCCCATCCTTACTTCTTCACTAGTGTCCAATGGTTACGTCCTGAATGCTCTGCTGTTTTACTGGTCAGGCATGCTCAGTGCCTCATATTCAGTGATGACGTCACAGCTTGTACAGTCGTGAATGTGCGCTTGTCAGTAACTGGGAATGGGGCATTGTGGGAGATGTAGTTTTTTTGCACTCCTTGTTGCCCATTTTAAATAATAAAGTGGAAATCTGTAGCTGGCTGGAACGCAGCAGTGGTGCAGGCCGGGAAAAAAGGTACCAGACTCCAGTTTGATTAATTAGATAGATTTTTGGGATTAAGGCACTTAGTGGAAATGTTAGGGAATTTATTTAAATTTTCCCCAATCTTCAGAATATCCCTTTAACCCCTTCCCACTCCAGGATGTACATTTACGTCCTGGAGCGTCGGGGTATGTATGCAGAGAGGTCGCGGGGCGACCTCTCTTCATACAGCGCGGGCGTCAGCTGTTTATTACAGCTAACACCCGCGGGCAATAGCTGCAATCGGCCGTACGAACGATCGCGGCTATTAACCCTTTAAATGCCGCTGTCAATTCTGACAGCGGCATTTAAATCCCCCGAACGATGTTCAGGGGTCCCGTACACCCCCCAGCGGTGAGATCGGGGGAGCCGTGCAGGTGTCATGACTGCCTATCAAGCCATCCCCGTGGGGTGGCTTGATAGGCTGCCTGTCAGAATGCAGTATGACTAGAGATGAACGAGCATACTCGGGAAGGCGATATACTTGAGAGAGCATTGCCTTTTTCGAGTACCTGCTGGCTCGTCCCTGAAGATTCAGGGGGTCGTGGGCGGCGCAGGGCAGCGAGGGGGAGCGGGGAGGAGAGTGAGAGAGATCCCTCTCTCTCTCCCTCCTGATCCTCCCTGCAGCCCCCCCCGAATCTTCAGGGACGAGACAGTAGGTACTCGAAAAGGCGATGCTCTCTCGAGTATATCACCTTACCGAGTATGCTCGCTCATCTCTAAGTATGACGTACTGCTATAGCATTATGTCATACTGCAGGAGCGATCAAAGAATCGCATGTTGTTGTCCCTCAGGGGGACTTTAAAGTAAAGTTAAAAAAAAGATCAATATAGTTTTATTAATTGTAAAAAAAAACAAAGTAATAAAAGTTTAAATCGCCCCCTTTTGCCATATCTGTAATAAAAAATCTAAATCATAAAAGAAAAATACATATTTGGTATCGCTGCGTCTGTAAAAGTCCGATCTATCAAAGTAGCACATTATTTACCTCCCACGGTGAATGTTGTCTGAAAAAAAAATAATGCCAAAAATGCACTTTTTTAGTTACCCTGTCTCCCAGAAAAAAACACAATAAAAAGTGATTAAAAAGTCTTATGTATTCCAAATTGGTAGTAACAGAAACTACAGGACGTCCTGCAAAAAATGAGCCCTCGCTCAATTACGTTGACGAAAAAATTAAAAATTAATTGCACCCAGAAGATGGCGGCAGAAAATAATTGAAAAAAATTAAATGTCTTTGGAAAAAAAAAAAAAAGAGTAGTACAGTAAAGAAAACCTATAGAAGTTTAATATCGTAGCAATCGTACTGACTAGACATGAGCGAACCTACTCGGTTCAAGTAATTACTCGATCGAGCACCGCGATTTTCGAGTACTTCCGTACTCGGGTGAAAAGATTCGGGGGGCGCCGGGGGGCGGGGGGAGGCGTGGTGGAGCGGGGGGTAGCAGCGGGGAACAGGGGGGAGCCCCCTCTCTCTCCCTCTCCCCCCCCCCACTCCCCGCTGCAACCCCCCACTCACCCACGGCGCCCCCCGAATCTTTTCGCCCGAGTACGGAAGTACTCAAAAATTGCGTCGCTCGGGCGAAAAAGGGGCGTGGCCGAGTACGCTCAATCATCTCTAGTACTGACCCATAGAATAAAGTTATGTCGTTTTTGTTGCAGTTTGTACGCTGTAGAAACAAAATGCACCAAAATATGGCGGAATGTCGTTTTGTTTTTTTTCATTTTATTCCACTTCGAATTTTTTTACGTTTTTCAGTACATTATATGGTACATTAAATAGCACCATCGAAAAATACAACTCGTCCCGCAAAAAACAGGCCCTCATACAGCGACGTTGATGTATAAATGAAGGATTTACACTGAGAGCACTGACCCTTTATCAAATAATACAGGAGAGATCATAGAAGACAATGGGGGGGAGGCAAATCTATTAAATGGTTTCTTTTCAAGTGTATTCATGAACAAAAAGGAAATGTCACAAGAGATGCAGTGGTATAAAATGAACCCCTCGCTAAATATTACATACCTAACACAGGAAGAAATGCGGAAGCGGTTAAAGAGGATTAAAATCGATAAATCGCTGGGTCCAGATGGAATACACCCAAGGGTTCTAAGGGAACTAAGTGACGTGATAGCTAGACCACTATTTCTTATATTTATGGACACTATCTAGACCGGGATTGTACCATTTGATTCGTGCATTGCCAACGTGGTTAAATTTACAATAAGGGGTCCAAAAGTAAACCTGGTAACTACAGGCCGGTAAGTCTCACTTCAATAACTGGAAAAATATTTGAGGGGTTTCTGAGAGACACCATCCTGAAATACCTCAAGGAGAACAATGGAATAACTCCTCACCAGCATGGATTCATGAGGGGTCGATCATGTCAGACCAAACTGATCAGCTTCTACAATGAAGTAAGCTCTAGGCTGTCGATCTCGTATATCTGGACTTCTCTAAAGCATTTGACACCGTGCCGCATAATAGGCTGATATATAAAATGAGACAGCTCGGATTGGGTGAGAACGTGTGTATCTGGGTAAAGAAGTGGCTCAGAGAAAGGAAGCAGAGGGTGGTAATAAATAGTTCGTACTCTGATTGGGTCACCGTCGCTAGCGGGGGCCACAGGGTTCAGTATTAGGCCCCATTCTGTTCAATATATTTATCATCGACCTGATAGAGGGGCTGCACAGCAAAATATCAATATTTGCACATGATACAAAACTATACAAGATAATTAATACAAAGGAGGACAATGTACGGCTACAAACGGACCGAGATAAGCTGGGGGCTTGGGGAGAAAAATGGCAACTGAAGTTCAATGTTGATAAATGTAAGGTTATGGGCAGGAGAAACAGATGTCACCAATATACACTGAATGGGGTACTGATGAGGAAAGTGATATGGAAAAAGACCTGGGGCTACTAGTGGATTGTAGATTTAACTGAAGCAACCAATGCCAGTCAGCTGCTGCAAAAGCTAATAAAGCTAATAAAGTCTTGGGGTGCAGTAAAAGAGGTATAGGGGCGAAGGACGAGAACATTATTCTCCCACTATATAAGGCACTTGTCAGGTCTCACATGGAATAATGCGCACAGTTCTGGTCACCGGTGCTCAGGAAAGATGTTACAGTGCTGGAGGGGGTTCAAAGAAGGGCAACTAAATTAATAAATGGAATGAGAGGGCTGGAATATCCAGAGAGGCATCAAATTGGGATTATTTACCCTGGAAAAAAGACGGCTAAGGGGCGACCAAATAACTATGTATAAATACATGAGGGGACAATACAAGGATCTCTCCCATGATCTGTTTATACCCAGGACTGTGTCGGTAACAAGAGGCCAACCGCTATGTCTAGAGGAAAGCAGGTTTCCTCAATAACACCGAAGGGGGTTCTTTACTGTAAGAGCAGAGAGATTGTGGAACTCTCTGTCTGACGATGTGGTGATGGCAAAATCCATAGAGGAGTTTAAGAGGGGACTAGATGTCTTTCTAGAGCGCTATGATATTACAGGATATAGACATTAGGTGACCAGCGGGTTTGTAGCTCTGGGTCTTACAATCTGGTAGGAACTATGAAAGGTTGATCCAGGGATTATTCTGATTGCCGTTATGGAATCGGGAAGGAATTTTCCCCCAAATAGGCTAATTGGCTTCTGCCTCTTGGGGTTTTTGCCTTCCTCTAGATCAACTTAAGGATGGAAATAGACTGAACTAGATGGACATTGTCTTCATTCGGCTTAACAAACTCTGTTATTATGTTCAGTATCTGTCTGTCGGTTTGCAGACACCTGGTGTATACAGTGACTCGTTCAGTTTTCAGTGTCTGTTTGTAGGTGTGCAGGCACCTGGTGTGAACAATGTCTTGTTCAGTGTCTGTCTATTGGGGTTTAGACACCTGGTATGTGTTATATCCTTGTCTGGTATTCCTGCCTATTTTTATCTAGGTTGAGACAGTTGGTCCCTAGGTTCCAGTACGGGGTCATGCTTATTGGGACAATCGCCCCCGCTTGTAGGTAGGGTTCCCTTTCCTAGGTTTAGTTGCCTTTGTTAGTGTAGGGACTTGCAAGATAATTAGGACCCTTGACGTGGGCTTGTGAGCTTGTGTATTTTTACAATTAACTCACTTTGCTGTTACTCTAAATACTCTAGATTTTCTGTGTGCGCTGACCTGATTTCTGTAGGAAGCAGGAAGCTCCATTCCTACTGTAATGGCCCGGTTTGGTATTACAGACCATTCACTTCAATTGCAACTTTGCCTGCAATACCAAGCCTAGCCACTGCAGTGAGAATGGAGCTGTCAGCTTCCGGCAGAATTCAGCTCAGTGCATGAACAAGTCGATCTAGGGAACAGCTGATCAGTGGGGGCCCTGGTCAATGAAACCCCAACAACCTGCTGTTGATAGCCTATACTTTGGATAGGACAGCAATAGTTTACAAGTGGACAACTCCTTTGAATGTCTTTCCAGTTCAGGACTGCGACGGCGTCCGGTTCTGAAATCTCTTGAAGACGTCACATGTTGTATATCATTCAAGTGACGGCTACAGCCAATAACTGTCCTATTCATGCACACATGACAACCAGTGATTGTCTGCAGTGTCACATGAAAGTGACATTATCTCAGCAGATGCTTCTGGGACCAAAATGGTGCGGACCGGAGTTGTGGTACTAGAGTACTTTTTTTTATTTTTTTACATTTATCTGTCACCTGGAATATTTTTTTCTATCTTGGAAAATCCCTTAAAAGTAAGAAAAGAATGACTTATAAGTAACAAACCAGAGCGATCCCATTAATTGAGACCTCCTTATTGATGAGCGTTATAAATATTGATGGGACTACTGATTACATCCTTAAGTGCCCCCACGTGTATTGTCACATGTGGTAAGAGCCTGTGGACCTTGTCTATGCTCCCATAGGGAGGCTCAGCAGAGGTTACGGGGGCTTCGTGAGTCGGGAGTGCCGGTCATTGTGTCACATCCAGATGGACACAAATTATTTATCTCGTCTTCCTCAAACAAAATGATGTGTTACTTTGTAGATGTAACAGACCCAAATACTCGAGGCTTCAGAGAGCGAGCAGATTACTACAGCGCCAATGTATTCCGCAGCACGTTACAGATCACATGGAACACGTACAGAGAGAATCAGACATCACACTAATAATAGGGGTGACGGTCCTGGTCACAAGAGCTTACAGTCTATGTGGAAATAGGGGGACACAAGAGCTTACAGTCTATGAGGAAATAGGGGGATACAAGAGCTTACAGTCTATGAGGAAATAGGAGGACACAAGAGCTTACAATCTATAAGGAAATAGGGGGACACAAGAGCTTTCAGGCTATAAGGAAATAGGGAGACACAAGAGCTTATAGTCTATGAGGAAATAGGGCGACACAAGAGCTTATAGTCTATGAGGAAATAGGGGGACACAAGAGCTTACAGTCTAGGAGGAAATAGGAGGACACAAGAGGTTATAGTCTATGAGGAAATAGGGGGCACAAGAGCTTACAGTATTGGAGCTTGATCAATGGCTAGTGGGGCACATTGATAACACTCTGATGCAGTGGCAGGGTCAGGCTTTTTTAATGAAACTGGATGCAGGAACTAGATAACTGGGATCAGGGAACGAGGCTGAGAGTCATGCAGGGGAACTGTCCAGAGGCTGGATGGCTCAGTAGTGAAAACTACTGCTTGGAGTTCAAGAGGTCCCAGGTGACACAAGAGCCTACAGTCTTTGAGGAAATATAGGGTGAAAGCTCACAAAAGCAGTGAAATCCTGTCCCCGGCTAGTCTAACACCAATGACCGAGCCTGGATGGAAGTTGCTCAGATCACTGGATCTTCCCATCTAATGTGGATTCCCACTGAAACTGATCCACAGATTTTATGCTGCCCTCCAGGGTCACGGGGAGAATTTCCATACAGAGAAGCTCCCTCTATTTAGGGGCCTATCCAAAGCATGATTTCTTGTTTAACCCTTTCATCTCATTGTATTATTATCTGTTCTGTAGGATGAATATTCCATGCTGATCAGGACTGTACGGAGCTGTACACTAATAAGACCTGGAAGACATGACACTTGCAGGACATTTTATTGATTGAGCAGTGACTGCAATAAGTGACAGCCTGATAAAATACTGTATAAAGTAGACGCAGTATTAATCATCTCACTTTTATTGAATTGCAGTATATTAATTGATTTACCATAATAAGCCAGTCTGCTTTAATGGAGATCCTCCCCGAGAAATCAATTGCTAGTTCCAGGGCTTCATTTTACCAAGTACAGTCAGGATCATCAGGATAAGGATGTCCAGTGGACACTAGTTAATGAAATTACATTGACTTCATTGCGGAGTCTTAAGAGATAGATAGATAGATAGGAGATGGATAGATAGATAGGAGATGGATAGATAGATAGGAGATGGATAGATAGATAGAGAGATAGATAGACATGAGATAGATAGATAGACATGAGATAGATAGATAGATAGATATGAGATAGATAGATAGATAGATATGAGATAGATAGATAGATAGATAAATAGACATGAGATAGATAGATATGAGATAGACAGATAGATAGATAGATAGATAGATAGATAGATAGATAGATAGATAGATAGATAGATAGATAGATAGATGGATATGAGATAGATAGATATGAAATAGATAGATATGATATAGATATTAGATAGATAGATAGATATGAGATATATAGATAGATAGATATGAGATAGATAGATATGATAATAATAATAATAATAATAATCTTTATTTGTATAGCGCCAACTTATTCCGCAGCGCTTTCAGGCATGGATAAATGCAAAACAATACAACAATTACAATATAAGGTACATTGGGTTAGACACAAATGGGTTGAGGGTGGTACAGGAGGTGCAGGGGGTGGGGAACACAGGCAATAGGAAATATTATGTACAGATCATTTATCAGAAGGCAAACAGGGTGGAGCACCATAGTGAGGGGCAGGGGACTAGGTCAGGAGATTTGGTATGCTTCCCTGAAGAGGTGCGTTTTTAAGGCACGTCTGAAATTTCGTGCATCGGGAATTGTCCGGATGCCTTGGGGTAGAGCATTCCAGAGGATGGGTGCTGCTCTAGTGAAGTCCTGTAGGCGAGCATGAGAGGTTCGTATTACAGGGGTGTTTAGTCTGAGGGTGTTAGCCGATCGGATATGAGATGGATAGATAGATAGATAGATAGATAGATATGAGATAGATAGATAGATACATAGATAGAAGATAGATATGAGATAGATAGATAGATAGATAGATAGATAGATAGATAGATAGATAGATAGATAGATAGATATGCACCATTATCTTCAATGACTTTTGAGGACATTCAGGAATCAGGACCATGGACAGTACTGCTGATCGGCCCCATTGAAAACAATGGGTGTTGCAAGGAAACGCACAAAGATAAGACATGCTACGATTTTTTTCCATGTTGCGGGGAAAAATATTGCTCATGTGTTGACCAAATTCAAAAGAATGGGGTTCATATTTTTGCGAGATTTGTGCATCTCACAACGCACAAAACTCGGACGATTTTCCGAGTTTCTCCGAATGATATCGCACTCGTCCGTATAAATGCAGCCCTTACTTTGTCAGCGCTCCTTCACACAGATGTATTTGTTTGCAAAATTTGCGCACATAACATGCAGTGAACAGAATAGAACCCATTCATTTCAATGGGTCCGTTCACATCTTTTTTTGCACATGCGTTTTGCACACACGAAAATAAACGCAGCATACGCTAATTTTATAGTCTCTGTGGTGCGCAAATGTACATGCATTGCGCAAAGAGATACGCAATACGCTGTGGAATTCAGCGGGGAAAAACAACACATTTGGAACTCCTAAACAGCCATTTCAATCGGGTGTGGTTGTGTCACATGTGCAAAAACCATGCGGGCGCCAAAAGTACAATAATTACGCCATGAAATACTTGTTTACAGCGCAAATACATTGCAATGAGTCATGCACATTTGTGCATGCGCCTGCATGAAGCCTCTCTCGTGTGTATGTCTCCGTCCAGGAGGCTGCAGCGATCACACCGCCGAGGTGCAGAGGTTGCAGCGCTCTTCAATATTCATTGATGTTCACATTAAGCGCAGGAAACCCTTAAAAAATCTATCATGGCCAGAAGTTCATGTCAGATGGAGCAAATCATGTGCTCCTCCAATAACCAGGAGCAATAGATGATTACTCCTATCAATAACCATAAAATCACAACCACTTACTGCAGGAACGAGGCTGAGCAGATCATTCATGGGATTCCCAGCATCAGCATAAAGATGAGTTCATAGACATCTTTAACCCTATAACAGATGTAGCAAAGGCCGGCTTCACATCCGCGTCGGAACCTCCTGACCGCGGTTCCATCACAGATGCGGCTAAAAACACTGGAAGAACAAACGCTTTTTCTTCTGCCCAAAGCCGGGCGGATGCCATTACAGTCAATAGAGTCTACCCAACGCTGTTCGATTCCGTCCAAGGACTGAACTGTTCGGCCTCAGGGATTCCCCTTTCCTGCCCCTCGAACGGAAAGCAGAATCCCCAGAGCAGATGTGAAAGCTGCCTAACTTGACTCTCGCTGTATAACTTTCTGTCCAATGGTTTGTTTAATCTTTCAGTTACTTTACAATGGCTCTTGTTGAAGATATGAGAATAATAGTTTTCGAATGGCCTAAGATAAGATGAGTTGTATCAGAAAGTAGCCAGTCAAGTTAAAGTTTGCTACATCCATGCAGTATGAGGAGCGTGAAGAAACTGTATTCCCAAATGTTAGTCAGTCCCTCTTCATACGTCTCTTTACCACTTGTCTTGAGTCATGATGCCATATGGGTAGAGATCCTGTATAAGCTTCTACACTTAGTAGACACTTTATTAGAGCCCCCCATCTAGTAGCTTGTTGGGCCTCCTTTGCCCTACAGAAATGCAGCAATTCTTAGTGGCCTCTATCCACGGGTATCAGAAGACGCAGGATGTGCCAAGAAAACTTTCCCCACACCGTTTTTTATCCACAACCTGACAGGAAGGGGTCATCGGTTCATGCTGCTTGTGCCAAATTCTGACTCCCATCAGCACGGTGCAACAGATTCATCTGACCAGGAGATGTTTTTCCACTGCTTACTGATACAATTTTTGCGCTCTGTTGCCCCCCATAGTCTCACTTTTCGGTTTACAACTGGTCATCTGCTTTTATAGCCATCAGTGCTATAGAGGGGAGGACGGAAGGGTCAGAACCTGGCAGCATGAATCGATGAACCCTTCCATTCAGTTGATCAAAGCATATCAGGATCTTCATCTAATTTGCGACAACTACAAGAAGCTTCCTGTCCGCATGGGCCAATAGTCGTGCAGAACAATTGTGGAATCACCATCACCTAGTGGAATCTACGGCATGATAACTTCTTACAGTTCTGGAGGCCAAAGAGGCCTTAAAAAGGGAGATTCATCGTAGCTGCCTAGTTGACCTTGGCTCACTAGATACCGTAGATACGATATATCACGGCTTTGAATATTTTCGGTCTTCTGGAGTCTCATCTATATTAATTTGTATTTTTCTGCGCTGCGGCAGGACTATATTTTTCGCCGAACAGTTTTGTTAAAGTGAATTTAAAATATGTTGCATTTGTGTAGTGTATTAATATTGCATTTCTTGCCTAAGCATTAAATAAGTGCATGTAATAATTGGAAAGGCTGCCAAACCGCTATGCAGGCAATTATTTTTGTCTCAACTTTAAAGTCGCTTACGCGCTTAATTTACATTTAGTAATTTAGAATCTTATTTAGAAGATTTACAGAAGCTAAAGGAAAGGACACACAATCAATGACTTTATGGCTGAGAAGAGTCATCAAAGGGTCACAGGAAGACAAGTAAATTATGCATTTTAAGTGCAATGTTAAATTCTATAACCCGCTGACCTTCTGGAATAAAAGAGGTGTACAAAGTAATGTTTCGTCAATAATCTACAGTTAAAAAATCGTAAAAACAGAATTTTATCCTCCTAGCCCATTATGTTATAAGGATAACCCAATTGTAAGCGTTGTACGTAGCTGGAAATGTAGAGTTTTTTTCATATGTCAGAGTAGCTTTTAAAGAGCAGGGACCAAATAAAATCTACTAGGCAGGAAAGAATAAGCCATACTCATCTCCCGATCCGGGACAGGAGCCCCGCCCCTTGCTGCTCCAATCTCAGAAGACGCTGCAGCGGTCACATGTCATTCACTGAGCAATCGTAGGCTTCGGCGGTAATACTGCCATGATTGGCTGATTGGTCACATGTACAATGCTAGGGACATGACTATGGCAGCTACTTCTAGGATCGGAGACCAATCTGCATTAGACCAAATGGACAATTGAAAGGCGACCTATCACATTCTATGTGTAACATAAATTAAGTTTAGGGACGTTTAGGACAGGGGATGTGGAGTCTAGGGTGTGTTGTCTTATACCTACCAGCCTCTTCTTTCTCTTGTTGGTAGCCCTTGTAATTGGTGCTTAGCCCATGCATTGGACTCTACAGTTACAGCGAGCAGAATTTGTCAGGAGGGTAGCTCGAGTGGTTACGCCAATTCTAATTGTGTCACGGTGGTTGTTACTCTGCCTAGCAAGGGTGGCTCGTGCGGTAGGCAGATTACAATAGGGCCCTTGCCAGGGCCGTCGGTAGTTAGTGTAGGTTCGATGTGACGCAAGTGCAACAATGAAATGAAGAGTCCAGTCCTAAGTGCTTTTAGTGAAACTGAAGGCAAACAGTTTACTTGCAACTTGGAAAACAGGTTAAAGTCCAACAAACGGTAACTTTAGGCATTTATCTCTCAGTTCTCTACCAGAGACAAAAATGAGATGGCAAGGCTAAGTTATCTGGCAGCTGGACTGGTAGGTTATTGGTAAAGGCCTGGAGAGACCAGCATAGACCCTCTGGTAAACGCTCTAACTCTTGACTGAATGGGGACAGAATAAACTCATAATTGCAGTGGCTGAATTCCTTCCTGATGACAAACCAACCTTCTCTGGCAACAATCCCTCAGGGCGAGGTTGCAGACGACTGTAGAAGACTTGCTCCAAGGCTCTCCTCCTGGCCTAGGCCAGGCGTTTCCCTGGCCTGGAGCTAGACTCCCCCACTTCCCTCCATATCTGGGCTCCAGCTCCCTCTCTACACCCACGCACTGCCTCTTATACATCCCCACTGACCAACCCTGGGCTAAGAGGAAATCTCTTTATCCAATCCCAGGGCTAGACAGGGTGATGGGCAAGCGACAGGAAGAACTCTGGAGAGTCATGTAGAAGCACACAAAACAGACACCAGACATTAACTGTTTAGTGACCAGACATGGCCAATACACAAAGACAAAACATGGGTACATACACATAGACAAAAATATAGGAAGTAGCTGACAAAGTGCTGTGGGGCCCCAACTCTGGGGCACTACACAGACACTGCCCACGCACACCCATAGAGAACAATGCATGTGCCAACTGGCTCTGATGGAAGGGTGTCAATCACACAGGGCGTCACAGCTTTCTGTGTGTGGGGCTTCATAGTCTTGTAGTATGGTTTGAATGTTACGGCTGATTGGTATATTTCCTCTGTTAGGGAATTTGGACAATGGTTGGACTATGGTTTGCAGCCTTGGCCATTAGCTTACCCTTCTAGCAGTCGCAGTATTGTCAGCTGACCGTAGAATGTGTGTGTTTGCATATATGCCCATGCTCTCAAAGGAATCAAGAGATATCCCTTGTCATGGTACCATTTCCATATGGAGGATGCCAGAGTTTGTGGCCTTTTAGTCCAGCTTAAGGTGCTATCCAAGTGTTCCTGACTTCATTCATTCCTGACTTCGCTGCATTCTCCACTCCTGACCTTGGCTTGTAATTTTGACCTTGCTTGTGCCTGCGCCTGCCCTGACTTCTGGCCTGCTTACCATGTTAACCCTGTTCTGTGTATCCTGACTTGTGGTTTATTCCTCATTCTGAATTTACATTGCCTACCCTGACTTAGATCGTCTGGCTTACTCCTGTTCGCACCATCAGGGATTCTCATCGATCCTCAGTGTTGCAACAGGAGACTGGCTGTCAGTCACAGCTAACGTCCACTGCGGTTGGCCTGGGGTCAGCTTCTGAGCCCACACCATCCATAGGGCATAGGTGTATACCCTGGGAAGGGAACTGCTTCCCAGCCAGGACATACATTTACACCTTAGAGGAAGAAGGGTTTAAAAAACACTGTGGACATGTTAGAGTGACATGTCAAAAGTTTCGATAAGTAGTGCCCCGGCTGCTGAGACTTCTGCTGATTGCTGAATAGAAGAGGATGCAGCATGTACCCAGGCACTGTGCTGCTTCAGCTGTCATAGTGCCTGTTGACTCCTCTCGGCAGCTGAAGATGGACTCATAGATGTCTATAGAAGTCTATGTGTTCCTCTTCAGCTATCGAGAGGAGCCAACAGGCAACATACTGGCGATTTGTTAGGCTTAATAGACTTTTGACTCGGGGATGGGGCAATTTGTGGCTGTGTCCTGCACCGATGTGAACAGTTATGGTCTGCACAGAAAGTACAGTAAAATGCGCAGATACGTGCATGATAGTGTGAAGTTCACGTGTGTTTTGCGCTTATGCTCATGTGAGGCTGCCTTAACCCGTTTAGGACCAGCCACAGTAAATTTACGGCAACTGGTCCTGGGCTTAGAGCACCGCCGATAGTAAAATTACGGCGGTGCTCTAAGTCTCCTGCCTCTGCAATCAGTCAGAGGCAGGAACGGGTTATCAGCTGTTAGTGACAGATGATAACCCGAAGCAGAAGGCAGGAGGGGTTTTTAACCCTTCCTGCCTTCTGCTACCCCGATATACAGAGCACTGTATGGGGAAAGTGAAAGTAAGATATACTTTCACTATGGGAGCCTCGGGGGGTCATGTGACCTCCCAGGATTCCTTGCTACTGCAGAGCTGGAGGGTCAGACTAGACCCTGGCAGCTCTGCAGGTGACTGTCACCACAGGGGTTGCTTTCCCCTGTACCTAGGGCTTCTATGGACGCCCCAGCTACAGTGGGAAAGTGTCAAATAAAGGGGAAAAAAAGAGGTCTTATATGACGTCATGGGGGACATAGATAGTAAAAAACATAATTACATACATCAGTAAGACAAAATAACAGAATAAAACAACAATACATACAAAAGAAAGAGAATAACACAAATCAGACGCCAACAAAAACTGTCGCCGTATGAGCCCTGTACACCAAAACCATACATACTATATATCAAATGTCCAAAACAAATAGAGGAACCCATTCCCATACTTTATTTTAGTGTAAATATAAAAATAATTTTAAAAAAATTATAAATGTTTAGCTTTTTACCCCCAATAAAACTAAAAACGGGAAAAAAAGTCAGTGAAAAAGATATAAAAAAATAGTCCTATATGTCACGGGGAAAAAAACGCAGCAAAAATAATTTTGGTAGCTAAAGGAAAAAAAAATAGAGCAGTAAAACCGCCACATGGGTAAAATCCCTAAAAAGTGTCTGGTTCTTAAGGTACAAAACAGCCTGGTCCTTAAGGGGTTAAAAGCACTTTTTTAAAATCGTTCGCTTACCATGGCCTAAGATATAGCTATTCATGAATGAATAGCTAAGGGCTATGTGGTATTGGTTGAGCGCTCAGCCAATAGCTAAGCAGCAGCTGCTATTGGCTGAGCCCTCAGCCAATCTGCACAGCCCTTTCAGGAGGCGGGAATTTTTAAATCCCTGACTGCTGAAAGAGCTTCATAGCAGTGTCGGGGAGCCAGCAGAAGGACGCGGCTGAGCGCAGGAGAGGTGAGTAATAAATTTTTTTATTTTTCACCACTTATTCATGATTATCGGGGAAGGGCTTATATTTCCGCGAGGCTTGGCAGAAAGCAGTGCTTTCAATTGGGATCATCAGCAGTGCCGATCCCATTGAAAGCAATGGAATGGAATGCCGGGGACTTCTGTCACAGCTGTGGCAGAAGTCCCCAGTATTCTCCATCTCTTTTCCATGGGGCTAGCGCTGCTGCCGCTGGCCCCATTGAAAAGACTGGTGATATGTTGGCGTGATGCCGATATCCCGGCGTCATGCCGATTTTTTTCTCACACTGCGATGCGAGACTTTAACTTTAGAATTGCATCGCAGTGGAGAAAATATCGCCAGTGGGTGGGAGCCCTTATTCACGTGAGAATAGTGATTTTTGTTCGATTGTACACCCATTCAGACGCCCCGGTCTGGCGAATATATGCCGAGCCCGGATTGCCGTCTCTCGGCAAGGAAAGGGGGCGGGAGCTAGTGTGCTTACCAACTAGCTCCCGCCCCCTCCCATTGCAAACAACCGGCAAGGTGTTGAGAGAAGGAGGGCAGGGGATAGGAGTTTAGCAGACACGCCGCCAAATTCCTCCCACCTATCTTCTCCAGCAGCTCCCATAGGAGTCTATGGCAGTGGCCGACTTATTCTGTTCAGGAGGATAGTTCCTGAACTATCTTTCCTGGCCAACCTAAAAGCTGCGGAAGTACGCTTTTACGCAGCGGGAATACGCCAATGTGAATTGATGCATTGTAAACCAATGTCTCAGATGGGCAGCGTATATCACCTGGGCGTGAACGAATTGGCAATATACGCTCGTGTGAATAAAGCCTTAGTCTGTATTTTTTAGACAAATGCATGGAACAAATTGGGAACATCTTGGATGGCGCTATGGCGGTGACTTACTAGTGAAATTTCTGGCTACAGGTTCTATAGCGTCCAAGAAGTGAGCCATGGCCTAGGAGACAGCTGGGTAGAGTTTGGGCCTTGTCACGGTGGCTCTACCGTCTCCCACCCGGATAGTAACCGGTGACACATCCAAGGGCCGAGGGCAGGTTAATAAAGGGGAAACCAATATTGGATTACCTTGGTCTCTTTTGTCATGGGTGACGCCACCGTTTCTTCTGCAGCGGGGAATTACTAGATGGTGGAGTAAATCCTCTCTCGTGCAGCTTCCGTGGAGAATTCCTGGTTGTCGGAGTAAATCCACACCAACACGGGTACTTTTTAGGACGCGGCCTCCAAAAACAGACGGGCAACTGCTCATTTTATTCCACTTCAGCAACAAAATACAGTACAGCAGTTTCCTGGACAGGTGGTGCAACAGGAAGAACTCAAGGGATGTCAGGAGAAACCACAGCCATAGTTATCTGTAGGTCCTGGCCCGGTACCACACTCTTTTCTTTCTTCCACTCTCTACCAGTCCACACTCCCAGTCGGGTTCACATTGCCAAACTCCTGGGGGTAGTAGTCCCCGACAGTCATTAGGCCATTCTCTCTGCCTCTTCCATTCTGAACCACACAGGTTGAGGGTACCTGAAGACCTCTCCAATGCAGGTCTAGAACAGAACTCTCTTGCACACGCCTTGCAAGCACATATATCTCATAAGGTCAGATGACAAACAAACGGATACATTTTCCAGAAAGTCAGCTCACATACCAGACAGTTAACCCTTCCAGTACTGCAGCTAGGCAATGCACACCATTCTTGCAACACAGAAGACACTGACAAGGCAAATCCATGCATACAGTTATGGAGGGGCCCCGTTGTACTGGGCCACTACAGTTCCCGTTAAGTGAGGGCACCTGAGCGTAAAAAGCAGTTGAGTGAGAGCGTCTGTGTGACGGAGTTAGCGTACTTTATGATGGGACATGTTAGGTGCTGGTATTCGGGAACTGTATGGTGGTACTACTATTTGGGTGGTTTGCATAGTGTCCTCTGCAGATATGATCCAGCCAAGAAGTAGGCAAATATTAGAGCAGCACTGCAGCTCAGAAGTAATATGATGTACAGATGGAGCAGACCCTCGCTGTTTCTGCTGACGATAAGGCGTTGCGAGCCTCTCCATCCATTCTCTTACATTACTGACGTGCCATTTGTTTATAAATTATATTGGTTTGATAAGGCGCCACCACGGAGACAGTAATGTGCGCGTACAGCCGGCATCCATCACCCTCGTACTTAACATGTAAATCAATTACCAGAAGTTCATACCTGCTGCTGCCACATTGCTGTTTCATATTTATTTATGACGAGAAGATGTGAGACGACAGCAGCTGCATTCTATAATGTGATATTAATTACCGTTCTGTGGCTGTCAGACGCCGCCGCATAAAAGACAATGAGAAATCGGAGAGAACAAATGTTTCCCGGCTTTGCTGACTCTCACTTGCAAACAAAGGATTCTTAGGTAGATTCACACGCGGCAGACTTGCTGCAGACATTTTTGTGACTGTTCACTTATAGGGGTGCTCCAGCTTTATACTATGGATGGCCTATTCTTAGGATAGTCTATGAATAGTAGACAGTAGTCCCAACCATCTCGGATTCGGTTACTATAACAAAGAGGAGCTACTAAAAGGTTCACTATAACAAAAAGGGTCCCCAAGAGGTCACTGTAAAAGTCCATTTACATACACAGATAATCTTTCAAAAGTTTGAAAGATCAGCAATCATTTTGCATAAAGTACTAATAGGCACTAATTGCTATTAGTACTTTATCAGTTTCATTTGCATGCAAATTAGCTTCTGGGAGTTGTTACAGAACTCAGCAGGAGGTCTAAACTCTGTAATTAGCTCCATTGTTCAGACAGGGGCGGCTAAGAGAAAACAACATAATTTCTAGCTCCCCGTGGAGAATTCAGCACCAGGGACAGCAAACACAGCTGTTGGTTTTCAAGCAGAACTGAAAACTAGCTACATTTAGATACAATGGGGTGCATTGTAACTAAGGGGCCACAGGAGACACTTTAAGTAAGGAACTGCAGGGGGTGACTGTAACTTAGGCAGTCTCTGGGGGCACTGCAACTAAGAGGAGCAACCAATTGATCTCCAATGGCAGATCTGGCGTGGAATAAAGTTTATCCTTGGGGAGAGTGTAAGGGGTTGCACCCATTCTGTTCTTATGTTAGTTTCACAATCCTTATTGCTGTGAAATATCTTGCACTGTGGATTTAAGCTGGGCAATGGGAGGACGGAGAGGACCGGAAGCAGTAGGCAGCCGTCGTGGTTGTGCCACGGTTCGACCGGAATAAGTGAAAGTGCAACAAGTTGCAATACTCACCTCCCAGCCAATGGTCGTCCCGGAGGTTCAGCAAGCTGCTTTAGAATTCTCCCCGCTGTCATCTCCCAGCTCGGCTTTGAATTCTCCCGCCGTCAGCGTTATCTAAGTAAACGCTGTCATTGGATCGAGCGCCAGCCAATCACAGCCGGCGCTCGATAAACCAATTACAGCCATTCAGTGATGTCATCCACTGAATGGCTGTGAATGATCAAGCGTTGGCTGTGATTGGCTGGCGCTCGGTCTAATCACAGTGCTTACCTGCACAACGCTGACGCTGGGGGAATTCAAAGCTGAGCAAGGAGAATTTTCAAGCAGCTTGCTGCACTGCCAGGGAGACCATCGTGCCGGGAACACAGATGCAGACTGGGAGGTGAGTATTTTGTTTTTTTGTTGTGTTTTTTTTTTTACCTCACTCGAGTATAAGCCGAGGGGGGGGCTTTTCCGCATAAAAAAATGTGCTGAAAAACTAGGCTTATATTCACGTATATATGGTAATTTGAAATATTTTTATATTTCCTCCAGTTTTATTGCCCTTTTGTAATAATCCTATTATGTTACAGTTACCTGATCATCAACTTCATTGGTATTCCCCATACATGTCTATGGTTGGCCTTAGGCCAGCAGATTTTAGGTATTTTAGTGTTTTTAGCAGCTTTTCAAATTCTTAATCGTATGATTTTAGATGTTTTTTTATAAAAATTCTTATGTTCATAATTTACTACGTACTGTATTATCTCTACCTTTTGCTTTATGCTTTATGTATTTTTGGGGGGTCTCTGGGCCAAAAATCGCCCCTACAGTGAGATATCCTACAATATAGTACCCCATTAGGTTTATTAATAAGTGCATTACAACAGTTTCTATTGCGTTTTTTGCGGAGGAGGAGAACAACTGAAAAATTACAATTCTGACATTATTTTCTTTGCATTACAAACACTCTAATAAAATGATGTGTTGCTTTTTCAAAAACAATTTGGGGTCATTTTACCCATTTGAAAAGAGATTCTGTGAGTATTTTTAAAAAATGATTTTTTTTTTCCTGTAAATTAAACGGTATTGCACTTTTTTGGACGCTCTTTTTAGTCCCTGAAGGACACTTGAAGATGCAATCATTCGATCGTTAGGATTGTAGAATGCATTACTTATTCTACTAAATCTATGATAGCAGCCTATTACACTCTGCCAGAGGCACGGCCTAATAAGCTGAGTTACATGGCAGATGCGGAGGCCTTTGTCAGGCTTTCGGCTGCCAGGAGAACCCATTAACATCTTGCCATCACACTGCGGGGTGCAGATGAGGTACAGTAGGAACCCCCACCCCGTTATCTGCTTATATGCTGCAGTTGCTATTGATTGTGGCATGTAAGAGGTTAAACTGCCCAGATCTGAGGTTTCTCCATTTCTGGCTGTTAGAGCAGGAGCCTGGCTGTCAGTGGTCAGCCAAGCCACCGCCTTAAAAAGATGTTTGTGCAGGTTTAAAGCCCAATAGTGAGGTCAGTAAAAAAGCCGTATTGGCCGTCACTAAGGGGTTAACATTAAACCTGATTTTGCAGCAACGCCATTGTATCAGGTACAGATAATTGTGATGTATTTTCGGCACGGATATTATATTTGTCTGTTTGATGAACGGCCTTCCGCTGGGAATGTAAACCCTACATATAAGCAGCTTTTACATTCGCCGGAATGGCTGCTATTAAATGACATGTCCTCCTGTGATCTTTGAGATGATGGACAAAAATAAGTGATGCCAAGAAGCCGCGATATGCACGTAGCAAACAATCCAAATAATCCCCTGGCACACGCCGCAGGGTGCTTTTCACCTCCCAGGAAAACAGAGCTCTAGGATGACACAAGGACGGGCAACCACAGTAAAATTAGAAGTGCGCCTCATTGCCAGTAATCAGACATTAGAAAGCTGGAGAACAAACATCGCTCGGTAACACCAGCAGACAGAGGAACGGAAAGCAGAAGGTAACGGATAACAACCAAAAGCTGGTTGCGTAACAACCGTGGAAACCCTACATGGTATATACATAAGGACAACCCCTGTCCACATGCGGGCCTCCAAAAGGTCCCAGATTTGGTAGGACAATCCCGAATTTGGGAGACTGCCACAAGACCTGGCTGTATGTCCCGCCCCTACTACAGTGACCGCCTGTTCTCGGACTTGTTTTCAATAGGACTCCCTTTTGCTTGTTCCACTGCACACCATCTCTGCACCCTAATACTCTAAAAAAGCTCCACTTTCTATCTGGCCCAGACCACCATGAAGACTCCTTCCAACCACAAGTTGTCTCTACACACTCTCCCCATCCTGCTGTGTGTCCCGCTCCCTCAGTCATTGCAGTGACCATTATGTACCTCACACTCTGGCAGCAGCTACTGACAGCACACCACTCTATACACATCCTGACTGTACCCCCTAGTTTCTGTCTAAGTACAGCCTGTGGATACAACGGCGTACTGTCAGTGGCACTCACCAGACTGTGAGTTATATAGGGGTCTCTGCAGCAGCTGATGAAGAGCATTTCTGTAGGGGAGTATGCCAGTGAGGCAGTGTAACTGGGGCGACAGAGGGGAGCACTATAAATTAGGGCCACAAATGGGACATTATTACTTTGTGGGGCCACAGAGGGGCAGTAGTTATATAGGGTTTACTGAGAGGTTCATTGAGCAGGGTGCAGAGAATGTACAGAAACAAGTAGTGGCTGGAAAAAGTGTTCATGGTGGACTGGATCTGGATAAAGAAGAGAAACATAAGACAATCAGAGAAGACACTACTTGAGATTACTGGAAGTAACTGCACTGTAATCACTATCAGGGCGCCCACCCACTGGCGTTTTTTTTCCCTGCGAAATTCGCAGCATTTTTTTTCTCCTGGGGTCTATGGGACTTGTAATGTTAAAATCGCGGTAAATTGCGATTTTGCGCGATCGCGATTTTAACATTACAAGTCCCATAGACCCCTGCAGAAAAAAAATGCTGCGAATTTCGCAGGGAAAAAAAAACGCCAGTGGGTGGGCGCCCTCACTGTGTTGAAATAGCATGTGACAATTATTTAGAGATATACTAGTAATGTGAGGGGGTTCGTAAGGAGCACTATTACTGTGAGGGGGTCAATGAGGACTTAATAGTATGATCAGAAATAAAGGGTGTGGCTTAGCATAAAAGGGGTGTGGTGTATTGTAAAAAATTAGGTGTGGCTGCTAGAGTTCTTTTGGTTGTTCAAAAGTTGGAAGGTATACAAACTGCCTTTTAGGGCACTGACAAAACTAGAGCTATCCAAATATTACATAGACAACTATTCCGGGGAAATGTCACAGCTTCCCTTGGCAAAATCAGCTCTTCACCGGGGGTGATGGGAACAGCTCTCATATATAAGCGTTATAGAAGGGGCCGCCTTAAGTGAGGCAACGCCTTTACATGCACTCTCTGTGCTACAAAAAATAATAAAAACTTATACTCACCTGACCCCGCACACTGTTGCGCTCACCCCTTGATGTGCTTTCCCGGAATGGTTGGACACTGATGCTCTGTCTCTCCGTATGCATCTGCTTGCCTCTTTCTTTGTCTTCCTTCAGTGCACCCCCTCTGCTTGTGATAGGACTCCCTTTTTCCTGCTTGCAAACCAGCTCTGCAACCCAATACTTCAAATAGGCTCCACTCTCTATCTGACCCAGACCGCCATGAAGACTCCTTCCAGCCACAGCTCATCTCTGTACACTCTCCATCCTGCCACAACTTCTAATGCTCCTCTCAACACTCTTACAGTGTAACAGTACCCCCACTATCCACGGTACATAATCAGGCAGGTCTTCTTTAGACAGAGACTTGGGCAAATGTGCCGCCTGAAGACTGCCGGGTTGGATCCGGCATCGAGAATTCTCGCCGCGTCCTCACCAGCGCCCCGCGCCCCCGGCTCTTTCATGTGCCGACTTCTGTGCAGCTGGCGCATGCGCAGACCGGAGCTGGCAGCGGGTGAGTGACGTTTCTGTGCGAGCCCCACACAGAAATAGAGCATGCCACGGTTTGTTTGCCACGCGAGATTTCGCATGGCCAAACCGAGGCTGTCTGCATAGGATTGTGTTTGTAACGCAATCCTATGCAAACTTCCAGCGGCGGAAATTCCGCCCGTCTGCAGGCGGCCTAAAGTGGAACATCCACATGTTTACCTTACAAACCACGTCTCTCAATTCATTGCACGGGACCTGCAGAGATCCGCTTATATTAAATGAGGAGGTCCCATTTTAATAGGCAATATATGTAAACAGATTGCAAAATGTATTGTCCAGTTTTCGGGGCATTTCATGGCATGTTCTTCATGATGCAAAATCATAAATCCACATAATAGGCTGCAAAATAATAGAGGATGAACAATATGAGTGGGGCCCTAGGCGGGTTTGATCACTTGACTATAAGGCGCCAAAGTATTTGACTAAAAACAAAAGTCACATCAGGTACGAAGCTCCACTGCTATTCATTCAACAACTGGTGCAGCCACAACATACACTGAGCGGCCCCTTTATTAGAGCCTCGGCCCTTCAAAGATTGGAGCTTCCTGTATGGTAATTCTCCCCGTGACCCCGGACTGCCTCATAAAGTCATGTGACAAGTTTTCCGTGGATCAGTTTCAGTGTGAATCCACTTTAGGTGGGAAAATCCAGCGATCTGAGTGATTCCAACAAGCCTAGGTCAGCGGTGCTGGACTAGCCGGAGCCGGGATGTCACTGCCAACCTTGTAGGGTTTTCTTGGGCAGCAGTATGGATAGTATACTGAGAATCGAGGAAAACATACAGCGAAAAGGGATCCTGTGGATGGAAATAACTTGTTACCAAAAGGGGTCAGAAGAGGATGTCAGGAATCATTTCGACAAACTGACATGGAAAGTGCAGCGGAATACAACTCTGGTGCTCCAAGTAATGTGTCTGAATGAACAACTTGCCGTTCCCTAGCACGGATGGGCTATAACAGCGGACGATGAGTTCTAGTACCATTGTGTCTAAGAGAAACAGAAAGATGAGACTCCAGGGAGCAAAAATTGTAACATTGAGCAGCGGGAAAAACATCACCTGTCAGGTGAATCCAGATTTCTGTTGCGCCGTGCTGATGGGAGGTCAGAATTTGGCACAAGCAGCATGAATCGCTGACCCCTTCCTGTCAGCCGATCAGAACATGTCAGCACTAGAGATGAGAGAGTATAATCGCTAAGGCACATGACTCAAGCGAGTAGTGCCTTAGCCGAGTATCTCCCCGCTCGTCTCTAAAGATTTGGGGGCCGGCGCGGGTGACAGGCGAGTTGCGGCGGGGAGCAGGGGGAGAGAAGGAGAGAGAGATCTCCCCTCCGTTCCTCCCCGCTCTCCCCCACCGCTCCCCACCGGCCCCCGAATCTTTAGAGACGAGCGGGGAGATACTCGGTTAAGGCACTACTCGCTCGAGTAATGTGCCTTAGCGAGTATACTCGCTCATCTCTAGTCAGTACCTCCATCCAATCTGCAGCAACTACAAGAAGCTTCCTGTCCACAGGGGCCGCTATTCCTGCAGAACGATTCCAATACCTAGTGGAATCTACGCCACGACGATTTGTTGCAGTTCTGGAGACTCTGGGGTCTCTAATAAAGTGTCCATTCAGTGTAACCGGATGGCCATTGTAAGTACATTAATAAATGTTCTCATCCATTTTACAAACCAAATCCCATTGTGCTAAATTTCCTGTACATAATGGGTGAAAATCAGTGTAGAAATATCCAGACCTTTAAATCTGATCCTGTTGTTAGGAGGCACTCGGAGTACTTAGGGCTCGCACATATCACAAAGCTTTCAGACGCAGGACGTCACTTCCATTTAGTACAGAAAATTGGCAGTTACAGTTTGTCAAGTGCCTGAAATGTAATAAATGCGGAGTCTTTCGTCGGTCTCTGGAGAAGTCGTACGGTGGAGTTGCGCCTCGCCATCACTGGGGGGGGGTCTAACCGGCTTCTTCTTGCCGCTGTGTCTTAAGCACAGGTCACCTGGTTTAATTGCTAATTGGAGTCAGAAGTAACCAATTATGGTTAACCTTTTCCTGACGGAGCAGATCGGAGCGGTAGGCTGTCTGCGGGTTATCAATCAGCAGCGCTGCACTTTCTGGAGGATGGGATCCTGTTATTGGTCCCAGCTGCTCGCCATCATCCTGTACTTACCGAGAAGAGATTCATTGTACGCGCCGCGCTAAGTGCATTACAGTGGGCATAATAATAACCGTAAAGCCAGCCTGTCAGAAATGTAAAGGATTCTTTATGAATTTCCAAGCTATCATTTTGTTTCTCTAAGAGGGTAATGGCTTTTTCATATCTTAAGTGGATCTCGGTTCGGGGCTAATGGCGTATTCTAAAGTAGCAGATGGTTTCCTCGTCATGTTTATATTCTCACCAGCAAATAGATATGAATAACTTTCGGAATGCAAAAATTCACAAGCCTCCCATTTACGAAGTCCTTGTAGATATGGCCGGCCATACGGTTGAACGGGGCGCTGGTCCCCGGCTTGTAGTGAGGGGTACCAGGTAGATGTGGGCTGGGGGTGTTTGCCCCCCTTAGATCCTCCCAGACAGATGATCTCCTTCTTCTGTGCGGCAGCGTCTTGTCGAGCTACACTAATCACTCTCCTCCTGGCTGATATTTTGAGGTGCCGCAGTCAGCCCATCATTGCCCACGCAACAGAATCACTTAGTTCTGCTACCGTACTTTTGTTATGAGCTTGGTTCTTGTACATTATTTATTCACTTAGTTGTTCTGGTGCGGTATTTATATTATGAATGTGGTTCTGGTGCCTTAATTATGTTATAAGCTTAGTTCTGGTGCTGTATTTATATTGTAAGCTTTGTCCTGGTGCTGTATTTATGTAATGAGCTGTTCTGGTGCTGTATTGAGCTTGGTTCTGATGCTGTACTTATTTACTGAACTTGGTTCTGCTGCTGGATTTATATATTGAGCGTGGTTCTGGTGCTGTATTTATTTAATGAGCTGTTCTGGTGCTGTATTTATGTTATGAGCTTGGTTCTGGTGCCATATTATATTGTGAGCTAGGTTCTGGTGCTGCATGTATGCACTGAGCTTTGTTCTGGTGCTGTATTTATGTAATGAGCTGTTTTGGTGCAGTATTTATATATTGAGCGTGGTTCTGGTGCTGGATTTATGTCATGAGCCTGATTCTGGTTCTTGTTTCTTCCTATTAGCGTAATATAATTTTTTTTCTTATGATTAGGGGGCGCCAAAAACATTTAGCACAGGGTGCCATCTAACATAAGGTCAACGCTGCTTAAAGAGACTTGTTTAAGGTGTTCTAAGCTAACTGTATAGCTCTCAAAAGTTGAGAATTTGCATGTAGTACACTTTTTTGTATTTTACTATGTGTTGGCTCTGTAGCAGCCATCTGAACAATTCTCTGACTAGACTGTGATGGAATCTGCTCTACTTCTCTCTCCCAGTTGGAAGTCCCAGCATGCTCTTAATTAAAGCATGAGGAACTTAATTACTGTACATCCATCCAACCTGTTACATCTCACTAACTCCTACTGTATGGGAAGAGTTTATTACAGATTATTACACTACAATAGAGTTGTAAAATAGTCATGCATTATGGCACACGCCACTGTAGTGCAATTATTTGCTACTGCTTGTGCTTGTCTTATAAGGTAGTGGATGAGCTATCAGCTCCCATGACAAAGCTCTGCCAAATTTTTGCTAAACTATTCCCCTATTTGAAGACACAATTTACTTAATCGCTGAGGTTTGGTGATGTCACCAGCATCATCAGTGACATCACCAAAGAGCACAGACAACTAGTTAAAAGCAGACAGCAGCCAATTTAGAGGTAGAAATGGGATGCAGCTGATGAAGGAAAAGTGGCAGAGACCATTGCTGAAGAGACTGAGAACGTGTGGCCCCATAGAACTCCCCTCTGAGGCTCCCATAGTACTCCCCTCTCCGGCTCCCATAGTACTCCCCTCTCCGGCTCCCATAGTGTTCCCCTCTGTGGCCCCGGTTACACTGCCCACAACTGGACTCCATTACAGAAATGCTGTTCATCAGCTACAGCAGTGTATAGAGCGGTGCACTGTCAGTGGCTGGCGCCAGAGTATGAGGTAAATAGTAGTCACTGTAGCAGCTGATGAAGGGCATTTCTGGTAGCAGTGCTCACTGGTGGGTGCGGAACATACAGCAGGCCCACCTGCCACGAACAAGCAGGGAGAAGGTTCCATTGTCACCTGGGGATAAATCGAAAATGGAGCAGTTGGGGACTTACTAAAAAATCAAAAGGAATATGGTGCTCCATACCATCCCTTCTGGCACCCTTTATATTGGCCCTGGTATCATACTACAGAAAGATCATGATCCAAAATGTATCTCCTCTATATGCAAAAAACTATGTTTAGTCAAAAGAACAACAACAGGTGCTGAAGAATGTGGTTGGGCCAATTAAATTCCTTTGTGGTGATGACGAGTGAACTTTTGAAAAGTTTGGTTTGGCCGGTTTGTCGAAGTTTTGCAAAAAGTTTGCTTCAGTCTGATTTAGTTCAAACAGGACTGGAAGTTTCCCCAAACCCCTAAAAATGGTGTATAACACTGCCTAAGGGTGGACACCCACTGGTGATACTTTCTTTCTTGCGCTGCGAGATCACGAGAAAACTCTCGCCTCGCAGCGCAAGAAAGACGCCGGAATAGAACCGGCATATCGCTAGTGCTTTCAATGGGGCTAGCGGCAGCAGCGCTAGCCCCATTGAAAACATAGGGAAAATGCCGCAGACTTCTGCCACAGCTGTCACAGAAGGTCCACACAAATAATCACAGGCAATAATGAAGTCTAGAATGCAGAGCTGAGGAAGCATAGGCAAAGGTCGGAACCAGAATACACCAACTGGGACTTTGTAACATGCTTAGACATCCTCTGAACGGGCAAGATGCCTTATACAGTGGGACTTGAATGGGGATTGGTAAGGGACATGCTTAGAGTACATGCACTGTCCCTTTAAGAGAAGAGGCGGGGCACATGCCCGCCCTATGGACAGACACCAATTAGGCAAAAGTGGACAGGCGCAAGGTGCGCAGGATGGCGACACCCAATTGCACTAGTAGGTGAGCCAGTGGAGCAGTAGTGGCACGACGTACCGTAACTTAAAGAGTAACGCTGCTGGTCGAAGCAAGGTTCTACTGGTTCAGTTCACTCAACACTAGTCTTTTGGGGTCATCTAGACTGGTGTGCTTGAGACGTGCCAGCTGTGATCCAAAATTACCCCTGGAGTTGCTGCAAGAGAAGATACAGCAATCGGAGCTGAAACTTTAGACAAGTTGACATTGCTGCTAAGGGATGGATGCTTTGATGAGGAAACTATGTAAGCAAATCAATGCATTTGTAAGCAGCATGTATGAGGATAGAATCCACATTCATCACACACTACAGGAGCTTTTATTCTTCATTTCCAAAAAAAACGGAAATGTGAGTGTGTGCGGATATTAATGTGCAGCGCTGTCCATCGTATAATGAGATTATAGTCTGCTGAGGAGACCTTTAGTGACCCCTGAAGGAGCGCCCATACCTTTGGATTAGGAGGATGACAGCAGCATGTACGTCTGCATGGTATTACTAGACATGCAATGTAGTCCGCATGTAAGGGCTTAGGGCAGATTCAGGCGAGCGCGGTTTTGTCCCCTTGATAATAACAGCCGTATAACGGGAAAAAAACGAAACCACTGATTTCAAAGGATTTCAGAGGTTTCATTTTCACTATCAGGATTCTCGGCCGTTGGTTGTATGGCCAAGAAAATGTAGGACCTTCCCCCATAGTGGCTCCACCTCTTATTCCGCCCAATGACTCACCGGGCCCCCCTTACTCACAGTAGTGCTAGATGATGTGTGGCTCCATGCGGTAGATAGCCCAACCCCTCTGCCGTCTCTTGCTCTCAGTATGAAGAGCAGGAGACAGGAAGTGGGGAAATCAGGGTCGGTACTGCACAGAGCCATGCAGCATCCAACAGTACAGGATTGGACAGTATCTGGTTTGACTTTGGGCTATCTGAGGAGGCAGCATCCAGGGTACCCTGGTTTCCACCGTTGACCCCTCCAAGTGGGATTTGGTCTTTGCTGCAGGGTTTCCAAGCTATTATTTACACTAGTAAGGCTGCTAATGCTTGACAAGCCAAAGTACAGTATCTCATGGTGTGAACAGGTGTGCATGCAGAGGACAGACTATAGTCAGGGCTGGCAACACAGTTGCAACAATGAGGTCCAGGTAGATGGTCACGGGCAATAATGAAGTCTAGAATACAGAGCCAAGGTCAGGAAGCACAGGCTAAGGTTGGAACTAGAATACACTAAATGGGACTTTGTCACAATGACAATAGGAGATCAATTGCTGAGCCAACCTCCATAGGGGCAGGATGCACACACTGGCCCTTTAAGAGAAGGGGCGGGGGCACACACCTACCCTATGGGCAGACACCTAGTAGGCAGAGTTGGACAGAGCACAGTGTGCTGGATGGCGGTGCCCATCTGTGGCCCCACTAGCAGTTGAGCCAGGGGAATGGCAGTGGCATGACATACTGTGGATTAAAAAGGTTAGATGGGGTCACAAAGTAAGCACTGTTAAATTGTGGGGCCACAGAAAATGCACTGTTACTTTGTGGAACCACACAGAGGGTACTAGTACTACAATGACTGAGAGGGGCATTGACAGCAGCGGTAGATTAGGGATTTGTGGCTGGAAGAAGTTTTCATGGCGATCTGGACCAAGATAAAGAAAAAAGATAAAAGTGGATAACTCAAACCAAAGAAGATGTCACCTGTGATCACTGGAGGTAACTGCACTGCAATCACTATCACTGTACAGAAGATTTTTTTAAGGGGGGGGGGGCAATTCCAACCCCTCGAATTCCATGTATGCTTGTGTTCATGAGTCATTAGACTATAGATTTTTTTTTACAATGTCAACTTATAATATGGGATGAGTTTAATCGTAAACATGTTTTATGAAATTGCCATCTACGTATTTCCCTAATATACTATCTGTGCAGGTAAACCTATACTTTAAGCCTCATTGTGGCTATAAATACGTACTGAAAGTGAGAGGCTCAGAGTAAAGCCTTAGGCATTAAGTAAGATTAGTAAATGTGTTGGTCACTTAGCCATCACTGATAACAGACGAGCAGCACAAAGCTGAAGTCCTTCTCTGATAATACCTCCAATAACAGTCCAATAAGTTCTGCCAACCTCATCCCTAATAACAAAACGGGCAGTAATATAAGTGGTCCTGATAATAGGCCCTCAAATATTGTCCTGGAGCTTTATGTAATAAGTCATTATGTAGAGAATAGCAGAAGCGGCAATGTAGTTTTCTCTATGGCACCCGACGATCACGTGATCACATCCTAAATTAAATGTAATAATTGAAGGGTTTTGGGGGGATTTTACAACTGATGACCAAATCCTCAGGACAGGTTATCAATAGTTGATCGGTGGGGTCTGCTGCTTGGGACCGCCAGTGATCAGCTGTTATGGTCCTGCTGTCAGTGTAGACAGAGCCGGAAGCTAATAGCTCCATATACATCACCTACTCCGAGGATAGGTCATCAATAGTAAAGTCCTGGAAAACCCCTTTAAGTGCACCATGTGACTCAGCAGGCCACGTCCTTCCCTTGAGACAACAATGATAAACGCTGATTGGCTGAGATTGCTGCACATTTACCATTAAAGGGAATGTATCACCTATAGATTTTCTTTTAATAATTAAAACCAGACAGTGAAATAGTTTACATTTTTCTAATTTGTTCTGATTTTCTAGTTGTAGTTTTTGTTTAAAATAAATCTCTTGTCTGTACATGACTATGGGGCATCCATCGTGCCAGAGCTGCAATTAACAGCATTTAGAGATATACAACTCATGGAACACAGACACGATAATCTGGCAAAAGCATATTGACTTCTTCAGAAGAGTGTTGCGGACATGAGACCTGTGCAAGGAGGAGGAAGAGGTGAGCTGTGACATTTCCAATTGTGAACGGTGGATGCTGTATTATCTATAGGTGGCTTCTCTCAGTGTAATCCTGCCTGTGATGATAATGAGATGGTGGATGAGAAGTTTTCTCTACAGAACAGGAAGTGTCAGACTATTATTAGGCTTAGTGGTCAGTGTGCAGGAGGGGAGGAGGTGAGCTGTTACATCAGACTATAATTAGGCGGGGTTCACACAGGGCGGATTGCCGTTGCATATCTGCACTGCGGCAAAACCGCTGCGGTTGCAGTGCAATGCAGCACAAATGAGATTTGCCAAAAAGCTGTTCTCACAGTGCGGATTTTTTCCGCACAGCCGCAGTGCAGAAATGCAACTGCGGCCCGATTTTAAAAGATGCAGCATGTTCATTCTTCGGGCTTTTCCGTAGCCCTTTTTTGTCCATAGACCTCTATGGACGCAGCCAAATCCGCACCAAATACACGGCAAAAAGTAAAAAAGCGCTGCGGAAAAAACGCTTGCGGATTTTTCTGCACAAAAATCCGCTGAAAAATCTGCTAGCCCAAATTAACCTTTGAAGCGGTTTTGTCGCAGAAGCAGTTCTTCGGCGCCAAAACTGCAACGGAAAACCGCGGCAAAACCGTGGCAAATCCGCCCTGAGTGAACCCAGCCTTAGGCTTAGTGGTCAGTGTGATAACTGCAGGATTTCAGAATTTTAAAAAAATCATAACATCCACAGTTAGGCCTCATGTCCACGGGGAAAATCAGGCCCGCTACGGATTCTCCATGGAGAATCCGTAGCGGGTCCCTCCTGCCCCGCGGACATGAGCGCTGAAAATAGGAATAAACTCACCTCTTGCACGCTCCGGATCTTCCCTTCTTCGCGGCTTCATCTTCTCTCCGTCGCGGCCGGATCTTCCTTCTTCGGCCTGGCGGATGTGCACGGCACATCGGTGGCGTGCCCCGCGCATGTGCCTGCCCGAAGAGAAAAGATCCGGCCGCGACGGAGAGAAGATGAAGCCGCGAAGAAGGGAAGATCTGGAGCGTGTGAGTATATTCTGATTTTGGTCTCCCGCGGATTCGGACGGCTTCCATAGGCTTCAATAGAAGCCCGCGGGAGCCGTCCCCGCGGGAGACCCGCACCTAAATGGAGCATGGTCCAGATTTTTTCATGCTCCATTTTTTTTTAAATCACTTTTATTGACCATCTGCGGGTATTTATCTACCCGCGGGTGGTCAATGCATCCCTATGGGGTGCGGATCCGCATGCGCGTGATCCGCTGCGGATCTAAAATCCTATTTTGCCCATGGACATGAGGCCTTAGGCCTCATGTCCACGGGGAAAATCGGGCCCGCTACGGATTCTACATGTAGAATCCGTAGCGGGTCCCTCCTGCCCCGCGGACATGAGCGCTGAAAATAAGAATTTATAAGAATTTACCTATCCGTAGCGGGCGGGGACGCTCTGCTCTTCCTCACGGCCGGATCTTCTTTTTCGGCCGGCGGATGATTCCTCACGCCGCCGGCACGTCGCCGGCACGTCGTCGACGTGCCGCGCGCATGCGCCGGGCACATCCGCCGAGCCGAAGCAAGGGAGATGCGGCCGTGAGGAAGAGAAGACCTTCCTGGCCCGCTGCGGGTGAGTAAATTCTTTTAAATTCCTATTTTAGGTCTCCCGCGGATCCGGACGGCTTCCATAGGCTTCAATAGAAGCCCGCGGGAGCCGTCCCCGCGGGAGACCCGCACGAAAATGGAGCATAGTCCAGATTTTTTCATGCTCCATTTTTTTTTAAATCCCTTTTATTGACCATCCGCGGGTATTTATCTACCCGCGGGTGGTCAATGCATCCCTATGGGATGCGGATCCGCATGCGGGAGATCCGCTGCGGATCTTAAATCATATTTTGCCCGTGGACATGAGGCCTTAAAGAGTACCTACACTTTCACTTCAGAGCACCCTTGCTCTGTTGGCCATTTTTGGCTCCTTACAGCAGCTGAAGATGGCCCCATATAGTGCTTATGTGGAGCTCTATGGGGGCTGCCTTCAGCTGCTGGAAAGAGCCAAAAACAGCACATGGAGCAGGAGTGCTTTGAAGAGAAAATGCAGGTGCGGCGTCCCATAGGAAGACCCCGGACACATGACATACGTTGAGGAGCTGGGAGCGTAAAGTAATGGCCTGTCACGGCGGCACTTACCAGACTTCTTTTCCTGAGGGACACATGCAGCTAAGGCCAAAGTAGCACTGAAGTACAATTGCTCTCTCACTACGGGGGGCTCACTCCACTCACGTCCAGAATACAGACATCACAGGATATCTCTCCTCTTCTTCCATCTTCATCACAAGGAGACTGAAGGTATCTCCATGTAGCTCTGTGTTAGGTGGTACTCTGGTAGCAAACAAGATGGAACAACCTTTTCCCGCTCTCAATCCCTCCTATTTATACCCTCTCTTATACCACATGACATGACAAACTTGATACATTTACATGCAGGCTTGGATTTTATTGAAGTTAACCCTTCAAGCGCTGCAGCTGTGCAACACACACGTTGGAAATGACAAGACAGTTTTGCACAGTGCATCAACATAGGACAAACATGTATGACATTTATGGAGGGGACCGGGATGGTGTACTGGGCCACCACACAGGTACATTTTAATTTAAAAAATCACCCAAAGTTCTTAGAAGAGACTTTGTCACCTACTTTTATTACTATAAGCAAAGCTTATGGGCTGAAAATAGGTGACCCACTGAGTCCGAGGATGATAGTCTTATAGTTACCTTCCCCCGGTGTCAGCGCTGGAAGCCATCGTTCAATGCATTGAGCAGCGCTGCTAAGTAGTCCGCCCATTATAAAATTAGAATAGGCGAACTACTTAGCGCACCAATCAATGCATTGAGTGGTCGGCTTTCAGCCATGACATCGGGGAAATGACGGGGAAGGTAAATATAAGACTTACATCTCCAGACTCAGTGGGTCACCTACTTTCAGCCCATAAGTTTAGCTTAGAGGGCTAAAGGTAGTCGACAGAGTTTCTTTAATGTTTAACATTAAAACTTGATTTATATGAGAGGTCATTTTCTGACAACACATTCCAATTAAATTCTAATAAAGTACAAATAAACTGACATCTCCAATATTTACCTGAGCTTGTTTACACCCTCCAATTCTCCTAGTCACCTCCCAGCATTTATAAGGGGTTGCACCAGTGGGTTGTTGACCCAAGTTTAGTTTACTGTTGAACGTGGTTTACGGATAAAGTGTTTTACCAAGATTTTTTGATCTAAGATTTGTAAAACCATCTTCACTTGATCTGGGATCAAGAGTTGGACCTAGAAGAAATGTATCGCTCACTGTGATTGGTGACTGTAGTAATGTGATCTTCCCAGCATTTGTAGTCATAGTAAAAATATGGTCACTATCAGCAGCAAATGTAAGTGTAATTTCACCACCCAGGAAAAGCCTATTAGGTAGAGATGAGCAAGCACCCAAATGCTTGAGTCCGCGTTATTCGAGTCGAGCTTTTCCTAAAATTCGAGAGCTCTACTCGAGTAACGAACCCCATTGACTACAATGGGAAACTCAAGCATTTTTGTATGTGGGATGCCGGGTCCCGAGCTTTTTTTTTTCTTCTTGGTCTCTCTCTCTCCCCTGCCTGCCAGACAAAAAATTTGCCATTGACACGCGCAGCGTCACTGCGGGGAGGGCCCAAAACAGGCGCGTCACAGCAGCAAGGAGACAAAAACTGGGGCGGGGTCGAACACGGCTTGATGCTCGTTCGAGTAACAAACACCATTGAGTATGGTAATACTCGAACGAGCATCAAGCTCGGCAGAGTACGTTCCCTCAACTCTACTATTAGGCTATCAGCCGAGTCTACCGTCTTGGACTTTGGCTACTAAATAAATTTCAACTAGTTTGATCCGCCAAAATCGGGGGACCAAAAAGAAATTAGACTTGAACTCAATCACATGTTAAAACCATGTTGGTGTGACATTTTTCTACTTGATCTTAGATCAACTCTTGCTGATCTCAGATTATAACATTGGTGATCCAGCTTCCCTGATCACTAGAGCAGTACTTAGACTAGGCTCCCATGGGACAGTTTTGGTTTGGCGAAATTTTTTGACATTTTTTGAGTGAAAGAAAAATACTATAAAAATTCTATGTGTATTTTGGAGAAACTTTCTTAGCAGCAGCCGGATATAACAGGATTACAGAAAGTAGTCTTGGATATTCATGAGCTGCAGGCTAACCACACCCATGCCACGCCCACCCCCAGCCAATGATTGGCAGCACTCTCTCTAAGTACAGCAATAGGCAGACTGCAGTCAATCCATGGCTGGAGGGTGGGGTGGGTGGGACTAGCCTGCAGCTCATGAATATCCAGGACTACTTTAAGTAGTCCTCTGTGCACGTGCTGCTACTGATAAAATGTAATTTTCTCCAAAACTATAAAACAGATTCACACAGCAGACATATCATTGTAATCAGTGTGACTGTTACTACCTTATGATGTCATCAGAGAAGGGTGCAAGAAAATGGTGACAGGGTGTCTTTAAATGCATGCATAAAAAAAGGAATGATTCCAGCTTAGGGTGCATCCTGACCGGATCTGCAAGCAAACTGTTCCCTGAGTGTAGCCTGGGCATAGCAATGCCCAAATTATCTGAGGAAGCCCTTCGTCTGGAACCTCCGGGGACCGATCCTCCATACCAGAGATGTAACTTGTAGCTTCTGGGCCCCAATACAAAATCTTTAACAGGGCCCCAACTCTAATGTTTTGTTCATAGCACTGCGTTCCCTATATTTAGAAGATGGGCCCCCAAGGCTCCTGGGCCCAGGTGCAACCGCATCCTCTGCATCCCCTATAGCTACACCACTGCTCGGTACGTATTCTGAACTTTACAATAGTAATAATAAAAAATATATATATATAAAAAAATAAGAAAAACACTAAGCTTCAAAACATCAGCATAAAAAAAGACAATCCCCAATGCTTTAATGGGATTTACATTAAAATAATTATTAAAAAACGCAGCAGGAAGAATGCCCAAAACCTGCCCAGTGTGAACCCAACTTAAACGTGGTCATAAATAAGCCGTCCTACTGATATAGAAAGCGCTAATTATGCCCCACACTGATACTATTTCGTCGCATTGATTGAATATGCTCCAACGAGAGGTTAAAAGCTCAGCTGGATCTCTATTTCAGGAAAGACATGCTGCTGTCACAGGGCGACTATGAAAGCTTCTCCTAAAATCTCTGCGGGGGAAGGGATTGTTTCCTCACTTAACTCTGGTGTCAAATAGATAGTTTTTGGCACTGTCAGCGGCACAGTTTTTATTTACAGCAGGTGAACTCTATCTCTAAAATTGTAACGCTGCAAAGCGCTTTCCCGTCGGTGTCATTCTCAATGACTTCTCTTGAGATTCCTGACAATCTGTCAAATAGCTGCAGTCTGCACCCCCGCTCTGCCGTCACTACTTTCCTAGATAGACGTTCGCTAGGATGACGATGCAAAGACTAAATATCATACGGCAAATATACGTAAACGCCGTGTGGAAACGCGTAAGAGTCACTTGTGTAACATAAAAATACATCCGGATTGGGACGTACCAATGCATAGACTGATTTATTAAGTGTTGGCACTTATATATTGTAGCGCCAATATATTGACGTTGGTCATGGTTCTTCATGAAATCTCATGTATGTTCACACCCTTTCGGCAAGGGCTTGCTTACCCTAGAGGCAATCCATACGGTTGCTATATGGCCCTTGGAGAGCAAAGTGCTGGTGGATCTATCTCCTTTACTCTTATAGGGGTATTCTGGGCTACCCTCTAGATAGGTCATCAATCAGTAGTTGATGGACAGGGTTCTGCTGCTCGGGACACACTGTCCATCAACTGATCGTCCGGCCTATTCTTCAGTGACAGCAAGACGGACGTCATCATCAGCAGTAAGCGCAGGAAGTGGGAGGACACCTGGTCCTGTCCTTAGCAAGGAGCAGGAAGTAGAATAGTAGCACCACACTCCCATTAAATTCAATAAGAGTAAAGTCGGCACACCCACTTCCTCCCTTGTCCGCTTATGATGATGTCCAGCCTGCTGTCACTGGACACACCAAATGATCACCTGATGGTTGGGGATCCTGAGCCACGGACTCCCGTCCATCATCTGCCCAGAATACCCCTTTAAAAGGTTTGTCCTACTTCCATTATTATGTTGGGTTTCGCATCCAAGACAGACCCTTAGGCCAATCTTCTACCTCCGTGTTTGCCTATGGGTTTTTCAACTTAAAGGGTTTGGCCCACTTCTAAGATTGATGAATTATCCTTAAGGATATATCACCAATAGCTGATCACTGGGACAACTGTTCTAATGTAAAGGCAGTGGTGCATATAGCACAAAGTAGGCTCCATAGGAATGATCTCATTGGGCCCTCCATTATAGTGTTGGAGTTTGTCAACCAGAACAGAAGAGACGGGAGTTTGTTTCTCCCTCTACTCTGTTCCATGACCCTTGGGCCAATGTCCTACTTCCTTATCACCTAAAAGTGTAGCTAAGTACTTTTAAGCTTGTTTTAAAGCAAAGTTAATGAAGAAAAAGAAGAAGAAACTAGAAGAAGGAAAAAGAATAAAGAAAAAAGAGAAAGAAGAAGGTAAAATGAAAGAACATGAAGAAGAAAAACAGGGTTCCTTTTCCTTCTCTTTCTTTTCCTTTTTTCCTCCTCCTTTCTCCTTCCTCCCTTTTCCTTGTGGTAGGTTCATCTGAGGTGAACTGCCTGAGGTTCTGGCTTGTGCCAAACCGAACTTTTAGCAAAGTTCAACCAGAAAGAGGGTTCGACACTCTTGGTTCGCTCACACTACTAGAGATAGTAAACCGACCCTCCAGTCCTGGGAGAAAACCTGTCCTAGGACCAGAAGGGGATATATAACCCGGTGCTCTCCTTTCTCATTGTTCCTCTAGGAATCCACTGGTCTATAGGCACTTTTTTTGTCTTCCAAGAGGGACACAGGACTCCTTTCACTATAAAATGCACATTGTGTATCAGTAGTCTAAGACTCTGATGCAGCTTTCTGATTGGCCAGCATTGCTCATGTGCATCATGTAGTGAAAAGTGCGGCGTAACCATCTTAGAAAACCAAAGAGAAGCCGAGGAAAGGGAAGACCCAAGTAATACTGGTCCTGGGATGCACCTTGTCCCAGGACTGAAGAGTCACTTTAATATATAGCATAAGCGCGATATTATAACTACGCTGTCTAACAATGGCCGCCACACAATCCACTTTCATTTGGCTCTTGAATAAAAAGCCATGTGCCTACAAGCATGGTGCTGGCAGCTCCCACGTAAGGACAATGATCAGGATGCCAGGACAAGGTCACTGTGGCTGGCAAATCTGTACTGGCGATGTTGTAGCAGTGATTGCCCCGTGGACAATGTTATTTGGCTAGCACCATACTATGGCTAGTTTTGCATGGTGGGCACAAACATGGGTGAAACTTTTGCTTCATCTTCATTACTTCATGGGCACTGCAATGGGAAATAGCTACAAAATATACACTGGCTGGCCGCTTTATGAGACCAACATGTCGTAGCATGTTGGACCTCTTCGGCCTCCAGAACTGCAGCAGTTCGTTGTGGTGTAGGGGATGGAATTATGCTGCAGGAATATCGGCCCCTGAGGACAGGAAGCTTCTTGCAGTTGCTACAGATTAGATGGAGGTCTGACATGTTCTGACCAGCTGACAGGAAGGGGTCATCGATTCATGCCGCTTGCACAAAATTCTGACCTCCCATCAGAGCACTGCAACAGAAATCTGGATCCATCTGACCAGGAGATGTTTTTCCATCCTCAGTGATCAATATTTTGTGCTCTTTTGCTCCCTGGAGTCTCGCCTTTCTGCTTCTCTTCAACACAATTGTGTTGGAACTGTTCATCTGCATATTATAGCCCATCTGTGCTAAGGATTGATGAGCTGCGCATTCTGACACTTTAGTTAGCGCACCAGTTGTGCAGCACCTGTTCCTCAGAGCGATTCCTGACATCCTCCTCATGGTTGGCAGTGACATCCTGGCCCCGGCTAGTCCAGCACCTATGACCAGACCTCATTGGAAGTCATGCAGATTGCTGGATTTCCCCATCTTATGTGGATTCACAATGAAACTGATCCACGGAAAACTTGTCACGTGATTTTATGCTGCACCCCGGGGTTACTGGGGGATGGGGTCACGACTACCATACAGGGAAGCCCCAATAGTGAAAGAACTGGGGGCGCTAATGAAATGGCCATTCAATGTAGATTCTATAAGACTCTAGTCTGAAAATAGTTATTACTTCAGCTCCCAAAAGCTAGCCATCACTAGTAGATTACTCTAGAGCGCCCCCGCAGGGAAATGACAGCATTACACTGTGTCTATTGAAATCAGTGGGTTATATATGTAATGCATGGATATACTGGGTCCTCCAGAGAGATGCTGATGAATGAGGGTCCTGAGAGGGATCTCCCATGTCATAAGTAAGATTTCCCTAATAGGGTATTTGTAATTGATTTTCTAAATAGACAAGCCCTTTAGAGGTAATTTATTTCCAGCGCCGGGTCTCTTTTATTGACCTAGGTTTCCCTCTAGTCTACAGGCAATGAATATAATTTATATTCTGCGCACTCTCCATTTGTTTGATCTTTCAGCATTGCGCAGTTGAGCCTGATGGGAGTTATGAGCAAATAGTAAGTGCATTGCATCCTTCTGGCCTCCTGTGACTTAGATGAAGAGCGTGTCAGACTCGCAAGTCAAAGGAAGTCAGAGACATTTATCAAATAAAATGCAAGCAAGCATTATTTGGCTTCTTTAATCCCGAACAGAAGCAATAAGGTGGTGTGACAGTGTTTGATTTAAGGATGACACCTATGCTGAAACATTATCAGGAAGATTAAGCGCTCGCTGCCGCACGCCGTTTGCCAATATGTTTTTGACTAATTTCCTTCAGAAGCCATTCAATTTTCATTAACAATAAGGGCAGGCTGTAAAGAACGTCCCTCGGTCTGTGCCGTCGTCACCGTTTTAGCCCGACGTAGACCTAAATTACAATGTGATACACATGGCTGTTTATAATATATGTCCATCCGAGGAGACTCACCATGTCTTATAAATGAACTGTCATGAGTAATCCCAGATCTCACACTTTTCTTCCTTCTTTTCTTACGCAAAAACTTTGAAATTTTGCCTTGTCAGCGTTTTTACAGACCTTTAATTCAACCTATTTATATACACAAGAGGGTAACTTTTTATGTGTGGCACTTGATTTACTTATGGATCCGAACTCGAAGGATGGTGCAGTAACTGAGACGAACCCTAAAAGGGCCACTCCGGTGATTTTTTTTTTTAATTTATCATATAGTCCCCCACCCCAGTGTATATAAGTGAGCTAGTTTTACCTCGGTTAGTTATTTCTCTCTGTCTGAAACTCCTGGCCTCCTTCTCCTCAGATGGTTGTAGACGGGCACACAGACTCCTACCGGTTACTGATGATGATCACACAGCTCCTGTCACACAGATATAATAGAGGAGATCCCAGCTCATCTTCTTGACTGTATACTTATGGGCTGAAGCTTATTTAGGTGAACATAGAAGGCAATGGTAATTAAACTATCCCCACAGCAGGCAGAACTGGTATAACCTCAGCTAATGCTGTGCTAATGCATCATGCGATAGATGTGAAAATGTGAAAGTTAAAAGTCTCACTTTCGAGATGGTAACTGATAAATATAAGACAAGAGGCTGCACTGCAGTCCCCCTCTTCTCATCACTGTGAGTTTGCTTTACCCCCGTAGTAAGGATATTGAATAAAGCATTCGTTGCACATATGTGACACCTCTCCATTCATCTTCGTTGGGTCGGCTGGAGCTAGCCGAGGGTTTGTGCTCAGCTATTTCCATCAGCCCCACTGAAATGAATGGAGCGGTGCCACGCATGTACAACCACCACTCCATTCAATCTCCCAGCCCTGTAGGTGGCCCAGAATATCATTAGGTCCTCGCAGCGCCTTCTCATCTCAGGCCTGCACCCTCAGAACGTCTCCAGAAGAGCCCCTCTATCTAGCCCACTCTAGTAGGTCTTGCACACTTCCTGCCGAGCTCCAGTAACTGTAGGACCCATGAAGGGGGCGGGTTCACACCCATCCACTATCCCCTATGTACAGAGGCTGTCTGTATTAACCCCTTGTGGGTAGCCCCTTACATGGGCACAAACAAATTCCCATTATCCTATGTTTTTCATATACATTTGAGCTTCTGAACTAAAAACGTCAGGTCACCTTAATTGTTGAGATCGGTTTGGCTTTTAGTTATTGATCTAATGCAATTGCAGATGGAAGTGCCAGCAATTTTGTAGTTGTTTTCTGGTGCCTGCCAAGCGCCTGTTGATTACAGTCATTAATTTGAAGACTCAGTAAAAAGCTTGTCCAATAGATGCTGATGCCACATAGTGCAGGTCTGGTGGTGAGAAAAGTTATCTGTAGTAAGGTCAAATCCGCCAGTATGATGCCTTTCCCGGTGATAAGTGCCAGTTTACACCGTCGCTTGATGCCATTTTTTACGCATTTTTCAAGGAATTGTCCGGGATTAAGGAACATGATGGCTTCTTCCTGTAAACAACTGAAGTCTCACACAAGCCATTTAAACACTTGGGTAGTCCCAGTGCACTGGTGTCATAAGTTCTCCCACTAAATTTTCCTGTGACTCAGCAAATAATGAAAAGTTATACTCACCTGACCCCATGTAAGGGCCCTCAAGGATGTTAGGGGATACAGGCAGGATCTGGCATGGGGCACTCACCGAAGTCGGGACCAAGATTGGTGTAATGGGTTGGGTGCACCTCTGGGGTTGGAAGACTTATCGGAGCTGGGGCTGGAGCCATTTCCTCTGTCTGGCTAGGCTCTTGAAGTCGTCATTGGTAATTGGCCGAGGATCTTTTGACCAACTTATTCAGGTAGACGACCATACGGAGGGTTCAACAAGCCATAGGCGTGAGAGTGGATGCTGTATTCAAATCCGGTTGTGAGGTGAAGCGGAAAGCAGGCCTTCTGTCCTGCACAGGACAGGTTTGATTCTGCAAATGCTCCACAGCCACAACCAGATACCGAATAGTGAAACTCCGCTTGTACAGCTTTCCATCTGCCACATACTTAATAACTCTCCCGCTCAGACTCTAAACACTCTCAGACATCATTAGCGTCATATACACCTAGAACTAGCATGCCGCCGCCTTGCAGCGGCATCCCCCTCAACATGAATAGTTTTAACCAATTACATAATTACCATATATACTCGAGTATAAGCCTAGTTTTTCAGCCCATTTTTTATGCTGAAAAAGCCCCCTCAACTTATACTCGAGTAAGTTAAAAAAAACAACAACAAAAAACCCGCAATACTCACCTCTCAGCCTGCGTCTGTGTCCCCGGCGTGATGCCCTCCCAGGCGGTGTGGCAAGCTGCTTGAGAATTCTCCCCCCTGTCATTTCCTTGCTCAGCTTTGAATTCCCCTGCCGTCAGCGCTGTGTAGGTAAGCGCTGTGATTGGATCACTGACACTCGATCATTCACAGCCATTCAGTGGATGACATCACTGAATGGCTGTGATTGGTTTATCGAGCACCGGCTGTGATTGGCTGGCGCTTGATCCAATCACAGCACTTACTTACACAGTGCTGACAGCAGGAGAATTCAAAGGTGAGCAGGGAGATGACAGCGGGGAGAATTCTCAAGCAGCTTGCCGCACCGCCTGGGAGACCATCGCGTCGGGGACACTGATGCAGGCTGGGGGAGGTGAGTATTGCTTTTTTTCTTTACCTAGTATATACTCAAGTATAGCTCAGCTTCTACTCGAGTCAATAAGTTTTACCATTTTTTGTGGTAAAACGTATTGACTCGGCTTATACTCGGGTCGGCTAATACTTGAGTATATACGGTACCTTAGAAGACTATGCAGAAATAGCAATGTCTTCTGTGAGCACTAGAGGTTGATATTGACCTTACATATATATTGTTATAATAAAGGCAAAAGCATAACCAGAATAATAAGACAATAAAACAAGAGATGGTAGAAGGGGCCCCCATTACCCCGCACATTGCAGCACTTACCTATTGCTGTGCTCTCCTGATGCTTTATCCCTTAGGATGCAGCCGCTCGTCTCCTCCCAAGACTCTGCTTCTTCCTGATTGCCTGCTCCCTTGCAAGTCAGCTCTTCCCCCTAAGACTCCAAACAGGCCCTGCTCTCTATCTGGACCAGACTGCCATGAATATGTGTAGTGTCACAGAGTAGGGACCCCTCAGCACTTTAATATCTACCTTCTGTGGTGTGTAGGTGATTGTATTGCTAGATGTGGTAGACTGTGTATTGTTATGTGTATTGGCTCCATCTGGGTCAAGATTAGGTCATTGTCTGGTGTTTGTGTTATCCTAATCTGGTGTGTCTTGTCGATCACCCTAAGTAGCTCAAGGGTTGGTTAGGTAGATCACCCTGTAGCTCGGGATTGGCTGTGGGAGCAACTATAAAAAGCAAGAGCAGAGGGGGAGAAGGGTTTTTTGGGTAGTAGAAGAGAAAGACAAGAAAAACAGAAAGAACAAGGAGGGACAAAAGGAGAGTCTAAGTGGAGCCTAAGCAAACCGGGCTTAAGTCAAGATCTGCAGGCCAGAGTGGAGTCTTTTTCATCCCTGCTGGAAGAGGAATCCCAGTCAGGGCCGAGCCCTCGGTACTCGGAGGAAAATGATTACTAGAAACGTGAGTCTGTTAAAACCCTGAGATAGCCAAAGTCACGTGAGAGACGACTTTGTCTTTGTTCTTCATTTTCTCTGCTAATAACCCACTGGAGAAGGACCCCGGATAACTGAGACTGGCGCGTTCATCTTTTCCACCAGAGAAAGAGAGAGAGTTGAGGAATATTTGTGTAATATTCATACACTTGGAAAAACTGTTAAAGTAAACGTTAAACTGAAAGCCTGCGAAGTTGAAACTGTTGTTGGACTCTTTTGCAAGTGTGCAGTAAACTGTGTACCTTCAGTTTACGTTAGCAAAGCTGGTGTGGACTCTTTATTTCAAACCAACCAGATCTCTTCCACTCAAAGCTACTGGCATCACGAGAACATTTCAATTTCACCCGTCATTAGCACTGTTATCCCTATTGCCACTATACACATCTAGACATCATGGAGAGGGACGGCAGAGCCACCGTTGACAAACATCTTATTTCCCCAACGTCTCCCCACAAAGGTCTGCGCTCGGCCGCCACAGATGTCTTCTAGCCATGACTTGTCTCTATATAGTTCCCTTTGCGTTGCTATGGAAAGCGCAGCCGCCCTGTCCACGAGCGGAGAATCATAGCGATTCTCCGCTCACAGGTAGAAAATCGCAGCATGCTGCAAATTGCCGTGATTCACTGCGGTGAGCCTATCAGTCAGATAGGCTGACCACGGAGATCCGTCTACTGGCTCCTGCTCCCCGGCGGCGGAGATCCACCGTGGGATACTGCAACGCCCGTGGACAGGCAGCCTACTTGTACCCCACTTTGTACCCCCATGTTAATAATTCTCCTCTGTGCTCCCACAGTAATAAACACCTCTGTGCCTATAATAAGCTCCTGCTCTGGGCACCAATGGTAAAATGTCACTCCGTGACCCCACTTATCTCACGACTGTTTAATCACAAGCTCTTACATATATTGCGGCACCTGGCCGGCACAGTGTGCACCTTCCCTCCTCCCCTGTCTCCTGCAGCTCAGAGTAGGAGAACCAAAGACCTGTAGACAGGGGAGGAGGACAGAAGATGCACATTGTGCTGGTCAGGTGCCTCAGTGTGTGTGAGAGCTGGTGATTAAACAAGTAATATAACTGCATGGAAGGAAGTGATAAAGAATTAACAACATCTCCAACTGCATCCTACAGAGGGAGTAGGAGTTCCCCCACTATCTGTCCATGGCATGCTGGGAGTTGTAGTTTAACCCCTTAGTGACGAAGCCTGTTTGCGCCTTAGTGACGGAGCCAAATTTTGGAAATCTGACATGCGTCGTTCAACGTGGCATAACTCCGTAAAGGCTTTACATATCCCAGTGATTCTGACATTGTTTTTTCGCCACATGTTGTACTTCATTTAGATTGTAAAAAGAGACCGATATAATTTGTGTATATTTATTAAAAGTACCAATATTGGAAAAATTTTGAAAAAATTGTCATTTTTTCACATTTTCAACCGTAATATCTCAAATATGTCCAAACATACTGTACAAATTTTTGATAAGATATGTATTTCCATCTGTTTACTTTATTCTGAATGCACAATTGAAAAACTTTTGTGTTTTTTTTAACCATTTAGAGGACGTACAAATTTAACATTACTTTTTAGCATTTTGAGGAGCACTTTGTTTTCCTGCACCAAGCCAAGTTTGCAGAGGCTCATAAGTGTCAGAATAATAGATACACCCACAAATGACCCCATTTTAAAAACTACACCCCTTAGTGTATTCACTGAGGGGTGTCATGAGTATTTTGACCCCACCAGTTTTTTTCAGGAATTAGTTCAATTTAGGGGACAAAAAATAAAATTTCATATTTTTGCAAATATGTCATTTTAAAGACATTTTTTTTTCCTATAGAGCCCATGAAAATGAGGATTTACACACCAAAATGGATACCCCCGTTTCTCCCGTGTTCAGAAACATACCCATTGTGGCCCTAATCTTATGTCTGGATGCATAACGGGAGCCAAAATGAAAGGAGTAGTCGGTGTCTTTCAGAACATAAATTTTGCTTGAAGGAGTTTTAGGCCCATAGCACACTTGTAGAGCTCTTGAGCGGCCAAAATCAAAGAGAACCCCCACAAGTGACCCCATTTTGAAAACTAGACCCCTTAATGAATTTATCTAGGGGTGTACTGCCCATTTTGATCCCACAGTTTTTGAATGAATTGAAGCAAAGCAAAAGGAAAAAATTGTGATTTTCGTTTTTTTGGCAATTCTGTCGTTTTAAAAACTGCTTTTTTGGTACAGCACACACATGAATAAAGACTTGCACCCCAAAGTGGATACCCCTGTTTGTCCCGTGTTCAGAGACATACCCATTGTGGCCCTAATCTTTTGTCTGGATGCACAACGGGGCCCAAAATGAAAGGAGTAGTCGGTGGCTTTCAGAACAGAAATTTAGCATGAAGGTGATTTAGGCCCCATTGCCCACTTGTAGAGCCCTTGAGCGGCCAAAACAACATAGAACCCCCACAAATGATCCCATTTTGAAAACTAGACCCCCTAACGAATTCATCTCGGGGTGTACTGTGTATTTTTACCCTACAATGTTTGAATAAATCTAAGCAAAGCAGTAGGAAAAAAATTACAATTTTCATTTTTTTGGCAGTTGTATCAATTTAAAAACTGTTTTTTTTGTACAGCACACATAGGGATGAAGACTTTCACCCCAAAATGGATACCCCTGTTTGTCCCGTGTTCAGAACCATACCCCTTGTGACCCTAATCTACTTAAAGGACGCATGGCTAGGCCTATAAAGGAAGGAGCTCCGGTTGGATTTTAGGGTACAACGGAATAAATTCCAGGCCCCATTGCCCACTTATAGAGTCATTGAGCGTCCAAAACTATAAAGACCCCCACAAATATCCCCATTTTAAAAACTAGACCCCTTAACGAATTCATCTAGGGGTGTACTGCGTATTTTGACCACACAGTATTTGAATAAATTTCAGCAAAGCAGAAGAAAAAAATTACAATTTTCATTTTTTTGGCAATTTTGTCAATTTAAAAACTTTTTTTTTTGTACAGTTTACATAGGAATGAAGACGTTCACCCCCAAATGGATACCCCCGTTTGTCCCGTGTTCACAAACATACCCATTGTGGCCCTAATCTACTTACAGGAAACATGGCAAGGCCTGTAATGGAGGGAACACGCGTTGGATTGCAGGGCATAACTGAATAAATTCCAGGCCCCATTGCTCATTTGTACGGAATAAAAATTGACTCCCTAAAATCCCCCCCCCCCCCCTCCACGCCCTTTTCGGCGTTCCCCAAATCTTAGATAAAAGTAATAATGTGAACTGTGTAGTATTTCCAAAGACGGGTAATTATGGAGGCTGGTTGGGATGGGCACATGGGGCAATAAAACCGGGTATCCCCCCTCCTCTCATGCTTTTTGGGAGTCATTTTTTGACCTCAGTGGCGGGGATGGGGTGGAAAAAGTGGCGCTCTGTGAGTCTCCGTAAGCTTGATGAGGTGCGGCGGTCTCACACAGAAGGCGCTCAACAAGCTGCTCCTGGAACTCCAGGAAGGCGAGCATTCCCGGGGCTTCTTGTAAATTGCGTATTACAGGTAGCGGTCTGAATAACGCCGGGCTCACACAGCCGTAGGTGGATCCCGGCTGTGAGCCCGGCTGTGACCCTGCGTACGGCCGCGTAATGTACTGCGCATAACTGCGTACTTACACGGGCGGTCATGCGCAGTACACCTTTTTTTTGTTTGTATTTCCCGCACCATCGCTTAGCGATGACGCGGGTACCCGCAGCCCGTATACAACGTAGTAGCGTATGGGCAGCGGGTATATCCACGACCATGGAGCACAATGGGCTCTATGTTGCGGATATCCGCGGTAAAATAGAACCTGCTGCGTTCTCTTTTCTGCGAGTGGATTACGCAATTCCAACCCGCTACTGTGAGCGGAATTGTGTAATCCAATGCGATTGATCTGCGTATTACCGCTAATCAAACGCATGCGGAATCCGTAATTCCTATCCGGTCATGTGAGACCGGCCAAAGGTAGATCGCTACCATTTTTTCACGTGACCGGGGACCGCTCAACGAGGCCACCCGTCACTGCTCCAGGCTCTCGGCGACCAACGGTCGCCGAGAGCAAGGAGATATTAAGTTTCCTGGGCTCCCCGACTCCTGCGCATGTGTCCGGTGTTTTGCCGGCGGTCGCATGCGCAGAATACGGGAAAGTTCACGGAAGAAGATCGCGTCGGGGTGCAAATATGGAGGCCTCCGGTAAAAAATTTTATCTCCTCTCACCGATCGCATCAGTGAGGGGAGATGAAGCTTCACCTTTTTTTAACTTTTACGTGATCGCCATTATTCTTTGGATAACGGCGAACACGTGATCAGGAACCGCTCACCGCGGCTCTCCGTGAAATCTCCAGGCTCTCGGCTAAGTTTTGTAGCCAGGAGCAGGGAGATTTTAAAAAACCACGGCTTTTGCGCATGCGCCTGCCACTTTGGCGACGGGCGCGTGCGCAGAAGCTGGGTTGAGGTCCGCGGATAAATCCGCAGGCCTTAGGTACGTCATTTCATCCTCCCTCACGGATATGATCCGTGGGGGGAGATGAAACGCAAGCTTTTTTAAACTTTTTAAAACTTTTTTTTTACTTTTTGCACTTTTTTTTTTTTACCTTTTACCCCTTTTTTTTTTTTTTTTTTTACTTTTTGCACTTTTTTTTTACTTTACATGATCACTGTCATCCATTGGATGACAGTGATCATGTCCCCAGCGACATCCCTCTGCTCTTGGCTACACATGGCAGCCAGGAGCAGAGCAATTTTGAATTTCCCGGGGCTCGAGCCCCTCTGTGCACGCGCCCGATGTCAATCATCGGGCGCGCATGCGCAGACGGGGATTTCGGGTCCCGGGACATCGGGACATCGCAGAGGACCGGGGGTGAGTATCTTCACCTCCCCTCATGGATCCGATCCATGAGGGGAGGTGAAACTTTACTTTTGTTTTACTTTTTAAACTTTTTCGCGATCACCGCTATCGCAATGGATAGCGGTGATCGCGGGCCCGGGGACCGCTCACAGTGGTCCCCGGTAACACCTCCTGGTTCCCGGCTACCTTCAGGAGCCGGGAGCCAGGAGATTTTAAATCTGCCGGGGACACCCGGGCTCCTGCGCGTGCGCGTGACGTCATCGTCAGGCGCGCATGCGCAGAAGGCCGCCGGCGGGTCCGGGAGGACCAGATCTCCGGGGGACACCGCCGACAAGCCGTGTGAGTATTTTCAGCTGCCGTGATGGATCCGATCCATCATAGCAGCTGAATTACTACTTTTTTACACTGTTTTGTTTACTTTTTTGCGATCGGCGCTATTCATTTTATAGCGCCGATCGCAAAGCCGGGGGGGACTGCCCGCATCCTGGGATGACAGCTCCATGCTGTCGGCTACCTGCGGGCACCGACAGCATGGAGCTGTCACGTCCTCAGGCCAGTGGGCATCAATCCAAAGAGGATGCATAAAACTACGTCCTCTAGGATTAAGGCCCACTTTCTGAGGACGTAGTTTCCCGATGGGGCCGTCGTTAAGGGGTTAATGACAGCTTGAGTTCTACAGGTTGGTAACCACTGTCCTAACTGCAACACCGTCATAAAGTCATTTTTTACAATAGTACTGTACCACCCCTTTAAAATAGTTTGAGCCCATTCTACTGATGACATCACTGCGGTGCTGAGAAACGTGTCACATTGTATTCCTCTATATAATACTTTACATACTGGAAAATGCATTAGTTGCTTACACTTAGTTCTCTTCTTCAATCGCTCTAACTCATTTAGAGAAATAAAAGACACTAAATGGAAGTGTTCCTGTAATGAATGTGAAATTCTTACAAATGACGGATTACCGCTCGCCCCCACGTTCCTCCGGTGGATAATGTATACAAATGAAAGTTTCCTGAAGATGAACTGCATGACTAATCTTAAATTATTTAAGCCGTGTAATGAAGGAATGATGCGGCTTCTCCCATCTTATGTTTATTCAATATTTAACGACCAGCGCCGGTTATTAAAAATCTCGCATCAGGAGAGTGCTCATTCAATGTTCTCGTACTGCTTAGTGTGGTCACATAGAGATGGAGGGAGTGATACTGTATAAAAAATGTATATCTACTTCTAGACATATGCACATATGCAGGAGAGATCTGAGGTGCTATCAGTATAAAAGGGTCCATGTTTAGTAACCGTGTGCTGAACTTTACAGCAAGGGGTTTTCCAGTAGTTTTACTATTCATGGTCTCAGGATAGGTCATCAATAGTTGAGTTGATTGGCGGAGGTCCAATACTCAGGATTCCGCCAATCAGTTGATCTCCAGGTCCGTTGTCAATATGGACAGTGGTGGGAGCAGATAGTGGTGTCTGCATCGTAGAGGCCCGGCTTGGTACTGTAGGTACAGCTCCCATCTGTATAATGGAAAACAACAGCAGAGAATGCAGGATCAATAGTTGCTACTTGAAGACAATCTCAGAAACAGAATTGATTCAGTGGGTGCCTTTATTCATACTACACATTTTCGTGCTGAACTGGCACCTTCATCAAGAACCTGATGGCGATGCCAGTTTGGAATCATAATGCATAATAATACACCATAATATGTAATACCCGCTAATAGTGCCTAGATGATGATAATGATGAAACTAAGAGTGGAGACTAGAGAAAATTGCATGAAACAGAAATAACAACCAAAAATGAATCATATCACTAATGTATCTCTTCCTGCATTTTTCACTGGCATTGACCCTAACACCAGGGAACATTATCCCTAAAGAGGCCTTAATTATATCTATTGGTGAGCCTGTCTGAAATACTGTCCCTGAGAACAAATATTGGGACAGGATGTATAAGCAAAAAACAGAGGTTAGGAAACAAGATTGGGCTACATAACCACCACACTGACAAGAGTAAACTAGACTAGAACAAGGTAATAGAACTAAAAATAAGGCGTACAAGATTAACCATGCATTGTTCTACAATCACGAGCAACGCACTGCAAAATCCAGGGATACTAAACGGAGACTAGTTAATTATAAACTACTTCCTAAATGGGGTTTTCTACGCTAACTTTGGCTATTTTTGCAAGTATGTATATTCTGTATTACATCATCTTGACATAATCAATGTGTAATGGGGCCGCAGGCGGCAGGTCAGGAAGGGCATAGCAGGCAATGGGAGGTAAGCCTACCTAGGGTGCTAGGTACAGTACCGGTGGTCTGGCAACCACCTGTGTTTGGCCGCAGCCTTTTTTGTGGGAGCTGGACCCAACGAGCTCTAGCTATGGCTACTGCCATGTCCATCTTGGAAAAGTGTCCAGGCCAGGCCATACTTGTTGGTTAACTCTTATTGCAACAGCATAACCTCTTGTAGCCCAGGTACAAACCTGGTGTTCTAGTCTTGAAACGTTGCAACAGGCACAACTACAGCTGTAGAAACAAAACAATATCTGTAACAGCAAACTAATATTTATGAGCTCCCGTGATTTGCTTAGAGTCTGGAGCATCGGTATGAGGGAGGGTCAGTTTAAGTCATGAAGCCCATTCTGCTTCTATCTCTCCTATTTCTACATTCAATATTTAACCACTGCTGCACCGTTGAAGCACCAGTATCACCAATGGAGTCAGTGCCACCTAGAAGCAGTGAGAGTTCAGCATAGGGCACCAACCTCAACCGAACTCTCTAGCACTCCTCACAAGATGGTGCCAGCCTCTTTTTCGCTTGGCGTGTGTCTAGGTGTCCTTCCCCTCTTAAAAGTACATCATACTCAGCATACAAAACAACACATATACAGCAGTAAGGGCTATTGCTATGTAAGGGTAGCTCGGAGGGCATCTCTTACAGATGCTTCATTTCAACTGGTACTTTATAATCGTAGGAAACACAATCCTATTATAACATGTGTAATATAAACCGGCAATATAGAATAAACTTTATAACCCCGGGATAGACCATCAATATCAGATCGACAGGAATCAGTACAGCGGGGCCGGACGTCATCAACAGGGTTGGAGTTGGAAGTGTAATGCACAGCTTCATTCCCATTGAAATCAATGGAAGTGAAGCTGGCTATTACACCTCTGACCTTGAACAGTGGGGACGGACATCTACATTAATCATAAGGGCTGGAAGTGTAATAGAAGGCTTTGCTCCTATTGATTTCAGTGGAAATGGAGCTGTCTATTACATTTCCAGCTCTAACCACTGATGCAGACTTCTGGCCCCCGCTGCACTGACATACAGCTGGAAGATCGGCTGATCGTCGGGGATCCCGAGAGGTAGATCTCCGCCAACCTACTTCTGATCCTCTCCATTGGTTTCAATGGAACATACTTTTCTTCCACTTACTTATGGCACTTCTTCTACTTTTGAGGGAAAGAAAAGACTGAAGTGCAAGAAAAATGGGAACCTGATGGAATGGAGCGTTCCTTTTATTCCCCTTTAACATTGTCCTTAATGGAGTGTCAGAAAAATTCTGCGTACAGCACCAATCGGGCCCACCCCAATGCCCCGTTGCCAGCGGGAAAGAAGAGACACCACACACGGAGGTCTGGTATAGTTTCTCACACGGGGACATAACTGCACACTTTATTACAGATTACATGGGGTCTTATACTCTTTGGTCACGTCACTAGGAATGGGTGATGGTCTCATTGGCTCAAATCCACCGCATAACCATATATGTAATGTCCGCATTTCCGCCTGAGGCAGTGATTGTTATATACGTAGTTAAACAGTCATTATCTACATACGGCGCTTCTGGGAAAACAGCCAAGCACGCGGCCTTCGTATCCGGTTCTGTATCATCTTTGAATTTCTGGACACATCTCTCTCAGCCATGCAAAGCTTTGGAATATCTGATATAAGGCGACTTATGAAGTTTTTGTCATTTTAGCCTAGAATTAGTATGTATAGAAAAATAGAATTACTATACATATAAAAAGAAAGACACATAACGATATATATATATATATATATATATATATATATATATATATATATATATATATTCTACCTACAAATGTATATATTTCCCTCTCTGGAGGTCAGACACAATAGGAACCATTTGGGTTTCTGTTTAACCCTTTCCGATCCAATTTGTATTCTGCTTTTCCTAGGGGGCTTACTCTTTTTCCGCCGTTATACAATGGCACTATATGCTGGCTAAAGCCAGTACTACATGAGGTGACACGTTGGATAGCCTCCGACAGCAGAGAGGCTGTCAATATACAGTAAGAGAACCCCAACAGATGTCTTCCAACATCGGAGCTGTACAGCCTTAAATCATAATGTCTTTAGACGTCAGACAGTGGATTGGAAAGGGTTAATGGATCCAAGAAATCACACTGCGAATGTGCAGTTGTAAGACTATATAAAAAAAACGCAAGCTGGCCCAAAAATACAGGCCTTACCCTTCCTTGTTTTCTTAATTTTTTTTGGAGCCCATGGTTGCATGTATTAAAAACGCATCACTCTCGCATCATGCAAGTGCAATCTGTTTTTCTTCATGCAGCCATTCAGTTGAATGAGCGATTCTTCAGACCGCCATGGGACGCGCTGCCTTCCTTTTTACTCAGATTTTCTGTCCAAGTGTAAAAACGTCCTCGTTCACATCGATGCGTTCTGTTTCCCTGCAATTTTGATCCAATTTTTTCTGTCTGAAAATCGCTAAAAAAATCACCCGTGTGAAGCCGGTCTAAGGGCTTCTTCAGATGGACGTAATTTAGTCCCATGATAATAACGGCCGCATAACAGGATGAAACGAAGCCATTGATTTCAGTGGTTTCATTTTCATTAGCGGTATTCTTGCCCATTGATGCTACGCACAGGTGAGATACGGCCGGACCTATCTTCCTGCAGTTTTTTTTTAACTCACACGCAATATAATGTACTGAAAGACAAATGGATGGAAATGGGAAAAAATGCAATTTTGCCAACCCTGTGGGGGTCTTATTTTTAGGGCGTGCACACTGCGGCAAAAATGACAAGGTAACTTTATTCTGGGGGTCAGTACGATTATGAGGACACAAAATTTATACAGTTTTTTTTTTTCCGTACTTCTTTTAAAAAATAAAATACCAGCTTATCTAGGTCCGTTTGTAGCCGCACATTGTCCTCCTTCGATTTAATTAACTTGTATACTTTTGCATCATCTGCACATACTGATATTTTACTGTGCAGCCCCTCTAAGAGGTCGTTGATAAATATATTAAACAGAATGGGTCCCAGTACTGAACCCTGTGGCCCCCCACTAGCGACAGTGGCCCAATCAGAGTACAGACCATTTATTACCACCCTCTGCTTTCTATCTCTGAGACAGTTCTTTACCCAACTACACACATTTTCCCCCAGTCCTAGCTGTCTCATTTTATATATCAGCCTATTATGTGGCACAGTGTCAAATGCTTTAGAGAAGTCCAGGTATACGAGATCAATAGACTCTCCCAGGTCCAGCCTAGAACTTACTTCATCGTAGAAGCTGATCAGATTGGTCTGACACGATCAACCACTCATGAACCCATGCTGGTGAGGAGTTATTCCGTTGTTCTCCTTGAGGTATTCCAGGATGGTGTCTCTCAGAAACCAGCTCAAATATTTTTCCAATTACTGAAGTGAGACTTACCGACCTGTAGTTACCAGGCTCACTTCTTCACCTATTTTGTATATAGGAACCACATTGGCAATGCGCCAATCCAGTCCTACAACACGGGTCTCAATAGCATCCCTCAATATAGGAAATAGCGGTTTGTCGATCACATCACTTAGTTCCCTTAGAACCCTCGGGTGTATTCCATTTGGGCCCGGTGAATTTGTCGATTTTAATCTCTTTTATCAGGCTCTACATTTCCTCCTGAGAGAGATAGATATATACATAGATATGAGATAGATAGATATGAGATAGATAGATAGATAGATATGAGATAGATAGATAGATAGATAGATAGATAGATAGATAGATAGATAGATAGATAGATAGATATGAGATAGATAGATAGATAGATATGAGATAGATAGATAGATAGATAGATAGATAGATATGAGATAGATAGATAGATATGAGATAGATAGATAGATATGAGATAGATAGATAGATATGAGATAGATAGATAGATAGATAGATAGATAGATAGATAGATAGATAGATTATTGTAGACATGAATACATACAGTCTTTGATGCTTTTGACTAGTCTGTTATATCCAGGTCAATGTAGAGCCCTGAGATGTGTTGTGTGCCGTTCTGTCTTGCAGCAGTAATTATGAGGGTGAGATGTGAACTGTTTAGAATTTGCATTTTTTGTAATTAGTCATTTACTGTCCCGGGTATTTTCTCTAAGCTTTTTTTTTTTCTTCCCAGAGTGAAGCTGCAAATCACGCCGTGCCAAAAAAACGCAGCTCAGTTGGCATAACCTTTGCAGACACTAAAATTATTCATTTAAAAGGTTTATTCCACCAGCGTGGATTGAAAAGGCGCGTTCTTTTAAGTGGAGCGCTGACATAAATTAGAAGACATAATAATTTATGAGGTTATTTTATTATAGTCATGATTAGATAATCGTTATACTATATTTCACTCCTTGATATACTGGGGTTTAAAATGCGCAGCGCTGACTGTAGGTTAGATATGCATTTAAATTGACTATATGTAGCACTAATTAAAATACTTGATTACATACTGGATGGATGAACGTGATCTAATCTCACAAGTCACTCTCCCAATGTCAAAAGTACTTCACTCTTCTAAAGGGGACTTAAAGGAGCATCGTGTTAGTAGGGAGAGATACTGTAAGAGGGATTTTATGCTTAGATGGGAACAAAAACTCGTTTCCTTACTATTCAAACACAAATCAGGCGTATCTTGGGGTGAATATATCACATTTTTAGTAGCTCGGTAAATAAGGTGGCTAATACCAGCTTTCATTTAATTGTATGTCCCTAAAGTTTAAGCATACATAATTAAAGGGATTATCTCATCAGGCAACCCCTTTCAGAATGCAATGCCTGGGGAGAACAGCTGAACATTCTAGGTCCCAGCACTCACAGCAACACCCCATTTCAGAATATGGCACCTGAGGTGAGCAACTGATTAGCTCAGGTTCCACTCTCGGTACTTCCAGCAAAAACCCCTCTAAGAATATGACACCCGGGGTAAGCAATTGATCATCTCAGGTATTCCAAGTAACAACCCCTTTGAGAATGAAGCACCCAGAGCAAACAACCAGTATCCCGCTCTCGGCACTCTCAGCTACAATGTTTTTAAGACTACGGCACCTGGTGTGACCAACTAATTTATTTCCCACTTCCAGTTCCCCAGCCAACAAAGCATTTTTAAACATGGCACCCATTGTGAAGAATTGATTATCATGGGTCCTGATTTGAGCACTCCCAGCAAAAACTTTTTGGAGAATGCGGCTCTCGGGGCGAACAACTGACGATCCCAGATCCTACTCTTGGCACTTCTATCAACAAACCCCTTCAAAATGTGGAATCCAGGATGAACAACTGATTATGCTGACTCCCATTATTGGTACTTCAAGCAACAACGCCTTGCAGAATGCGGCACCTGGGGTGATCAACCGTTCATCTCAGGTTCTGCTCCCACCACTCCAAGCAACAGCCCCTTTCAGAATGTGGCACCATAGGTGAAAACTTATCGTCCTGGGCCATGCCCCCAGTGATCTCCCACTCCTGACACTCCCAACAAACACCTGATTTTGCCAAGGGGGAGCTATGATCAGCCAGATAATTTCCCTGAGCTACATTAAGGAACTTGTAGAATTCAGAAAAATGGCCATTGCACAAGGTCCACCAGAACGGGAGCCACTCTTAGGGCTAATGTCATGAATGGATTTTCACCACGGTTCTCGCGGCAGAATTTCCGCTGCTATTAGGTTCTATTAAACCTAATAGCTCATTGCTCATATGCGTGATTCTGCTGCAGATTTCCGCCACTGGAAAAAAATCATGTCATGTTCTAATTCACCGCGTTTTCCGTCGCAGGAGGTCTCCATTAATACAGTATAAATGGAGACCTCAGGATTTCTGTGACAGAATTACGCGATAACTCACTTTTTTAAACGCGGTACTCCCACGATGGAAATCCGCTGGCGTATCCCGCTCTGTCTGTGCGCCTGAAGCCTTATGGAGTATTCACCTATCAAGGTCATAGAGGAGGTCCCGCTTCATGGCGCTCACACATGATATAGGACATATGAACAGGTGTTTTCCTCTTGGCACAACCCCTTTAAATTCATCCAATACATAGTAACATAGTTCGTAAGGCCGAATGAAGACAATGTCCATCTAGTCCAGCCTGTTATCCTCCTGTGTTGTTGATCCAGAGGAAGCAAAAAACCCCAAGAGCAGAAGCCAAATAGCCCTTTTGGGGAAAAAAAATTCCTTCCCGACTCCCTAATGGCAAGCAGACTAATCCCTAGATCAACCCCTAATAGTTCCTACCTGCCTGTATACCCGGATTAACAATTAACCTAAGATTTATAACCTATAATATCCTTCCTCTCCAGAAAGACATCAAGTCCCCTTTTAAACTCCTCTATGGATTTTGCCATCACCATGTCCTTAGGCAGAGAGTTCCATAGTCTAACTGCTCTTACAGTGAAGAACCCTTTTCTATGTTGGTGATGAAACCTGCTTTCCTCTAAACTATAATTTGATATGCCGTAACCGCCCCTAGTGGTAGCTTAAGGTAGTCAAAAACATATCACATAATGGCATTTTATCAAAAGAGTAGGTTATGGCATAATCTTAGGATATAATTTAACATACTGAACTGTGGGGTCCTAATATTTGGGTGTCTGCAGTTTCCTAGATCGAGACCTTTTGCTTGACATATCACCAGTTGAGTTGCAAGAGGCCTTTTGCTGTCTATGTCCATCAATAAGTAAGACTTCAGAAGGCCAACTACAGCAGCAGCAACATCATGGCTATCAGGGACTTCAGTTCTGTACAAAACAAAAAAGAAACCTTCTCCGTATGTAGATGGGATAATGTACCCACTATTAGTTAAGAGAGCAGAGTCCGCTGATCAAAGCCAGAATGGAGAGCAGTTGCAACAATCTTTATTTTTGGAGCACCCAAGTGCCCAATGATTTCAATGGGCTCTGCGTAATGCTTCATTTGCCCTGTGGTGGTGCTGCAGGGAGATTGAACACTTACTGCTGGATTCCTCCATGGATTACAGCTGATTGACTGGGGTCCCAACAGCTAGGCATCTTATAAGTAGTTTATTGTTGGAACTATATCAACAAAAGGAGATTGACCAAAATGGGAGAGTGGGCAATCCCTTTAATACTGAAGCTGAGAGGTGAAATATGCCCGGTTGAACTCTTATGGTTATGTATTTTATTATGTTAAAACTGTCCCTTTTAGTACTGGTAGATCAGTAGGTTGGAGTTAGGTATGAGACCCCATGTAAAATTAGAAGAATCACTTGAGGAATCGGGGCTGATGTCAGTAGAGTGTGGTGCAGTTGTAGTCTTGTTGCCTAGTAGAGTAGTAGCACTAATGGTCAATTAGTGCTACCCAGTAACAGAAAAGCATGCCTCAGCACTCATACACCATTTTGTATACTAATTGCATAAAAAATGCAAGGTTCTTAGCACATATTTTGATCAAAGCATGTGGGCCCATATTGGGTAGCAGCCAATGGAGCACCATCTTCTAAAAACTTTGCTGAGCTGGGTGCAATGCTGTAGATCAAATGTGTGTGTGAGTGTGCACAGCAAGGACTACTGCTCAAACTATCTTTGGTATTGGCAACCATCTCCTCAGTTATTGTGCAAGCATCCTAAGCTGAGTTAGTGCCTACTAGTGGTTATGTGTGTACCATTTTCAAGTGAGTGCCTCATTCAAGGGTAAGGGGGTGGGGGAGCCCGTTTACTCCTCCCCTCTCCCCCAGTGCTGAAGTGGCTGTGTATACCCCTCCATCTGCTCTGTGTTATGGCTGAGTAGGGGAGGAAAGGTACCCAGTTCAAACCCCACTCCCCTGCCAGACAGATGATTGACAACAAACAGGGGGGGGGGGGGAAGCAGCACGGGGCACCATTTTGTGGAAGCCTGAAGTAGGAGGGCCCCCCGGTGATGTACGGTAGCGGTAATGCAGCTACTGTGTCACTGCTTTGAAGACTCGGACCCTTCATAGGGAATAATGCTAGGCTAAGCCTACCCCCGAGCCCGAAAGCCCTGGAAGGTTCGAGGTGCCCCAGGCACTTGATATAGAAGGGACTGTTTTGAATCACAGTAGTGGCGCAGCACAGAGGGAACATAGTAGTGTTCAGTGGGCTGAGAGTAGCAGCAACTTGGTGTTAAGTGGTGGTGGCCATTGCAGGAGCTACTCACTGGGCAGTTTCTCCATGCTGGGAAGCTGCCTGGAGAAAGACCCAAGGGCCCCGAAGACCTGAGGGCTGAAGAAGCGACCCCAAATGTGAGGCCAGATAGAAAAGTGGCTAGACTTTTGGGGTGAAGTGCCCCAGAGTGTGGGAGGAGAGGAGTTTCACTCTCCACAGTGCCTGACACAGTGGTGGCGGTACTGAAGAATTGCCGCATACGCTTTGAGAGGTCTGCTAGATGGAGATGGTGCAGATGAGGAACAATGTATCAAGAGAGCACGAGTGCATCCTGTTCTATGGGACTGCGTATTGTAAATGCCTGGCCAAGGTGGGGGATGAGGGCTGATGGGGACTGTGATATTACTAGTGTAATGTAGTTATGGTGTCATAGTTTGGGTAATGCAAGGCCTTGCATAGTTGGTGGTCAGGATAGTGTGTGTTGTACTAATGTGTGATGTAGTTATGATGTAATGTAATTGGTTATGATGAAAGATGCAATGGCGCAGTAAGGCATATGTCTTGGAACGGTAGTACAGGTTCGAGTACTGTGTGACAATCTCTGTAGTAATGACATTTACTATATGTTTTGTGTTCAGTGTGAAATGATGTTGCTCTTACGGAGTGCTTGAGGTTGGGGCTTATGGCAAAAGATGGTTATGCCACGGTCAAGAGATGTTAGATAGTCGTGGAAAGTCATATGCGTTGCTGCAGCCACAAGAAGAAGTGAAGGCGATGTATATGACAACAAGGGACACCATTTGATGAAAAAGTATGTTTTGTGTCATAGTAGATATTGTAGGGTCACTTAAGTGGTTTTATGCCGAGTTATTAAGAAAAGTGTAAGTATATGGACACTCCAATAGAGCGCAAATGTTTATTTAGTTGTCGTTTTTGAAAAAATATGCAACCTCTCCCTCTGTTATGATCACGCCATCAAGTAACCTGCCACCGGGCATTACCACCTGCCGGTTACACAAGTAGAGCTATTTCAGAGAAAGATCTTTGAGAACCTGTAATTACTATGTGTCACCACCCTACTGATGTGTCTTATTTCAGATCCTAGGGTTGTTCAGTGCCAAGGTCCCAGATGTCCAACCCTTGGCAGAAGGCCACCCAGGGCCATAACTGTAAGGGTACAGAAGCAGTGGCATACATGGAAGAGAAGGGGCCCCATGGCAAAGATAAAAATGGGCCCCTCATTAAGGTGCTGGATTTTAGCAGCCAGGACAGAAGGATCTGGTGTTTGCTTTCCCCTCCGCTCCCTTTCCATTACCCTTAAGACATGTTTTTGAACAATTCGGTTCCTCTGGAGAGCGGAGTCCTGCATTGGTTCCAGCCACCCCAAAGATCGCTCATCCCCTTCTCTCCATACCTGCAGAAGGTGTGCTCACTCCAGGACCTAGAAGCCTCTCTAAACCATATGGGGAGATCAGTGAAGTTTTATAGTCAGGAACTCGGCTCCAAGGGCCCAGTAACTTCAAATTACATCTCTGCTCTTCAATGAGCTCAACGCAAAAAAAAACTTATTGTCATCTTTTTATAGTGATGCCCACTGTCCAAAATAGAGTTAGTAATACTAGACATTACTTTCTAAGTGGTTAAAGGGGTTTTCCCAACCCTACAATATTGATGACCTACCCTAAGGAAGGTCAATAGTAAATTGAATAGTAGATTGGCAAGAGTCCACCACCATTCGAGACGCAAACCGATCAACTGATTAAAGCACTCAGGTGAGCGCCCCTGCCATTTTAGTCCATACCAGGCACAGCGCCGTATATTGTATAATGGCTGTGCTTGGTATTGCAGCTTGGTCCTACTCTCTTGAATGGGAAGGAGCTGTTCTCAGGACATGCGACCAATGTGCCTAAGAAGAGGCTATGGTGCTCACTGGAGTGTCGCAGCATCTTCAATCAGCCGATCTTGATCGGCAGACCCCACCTATCGACTACTGATGGCCTATCGTGAGGATAGGTAATCAATAGTGTATTCCCGAAAACCCTTTAAACCTTTCATACATTATTACGGAACACAACTAGACTCTTCCAGTGTTGCCGGCTTTTACAAAGAAGCCAAATCCCTTTCTTTGACATCAATTATGCACGTGTTCTGCGGTATGTTTTATGAAGTCCCTCGACGCCAGATGCTGCTCCCTCAGCCTACAAAACACTAATCCATTTCCAAATGTGCAAATTGTCATAAATGGCTCGGAAGAATCTTAAAAACCAATATTAGTTCAATTTGTGAGTAAGAGGAGGAAGCGAGAGGTCTTTACACAATCCCTGACACCACCAGACTCGATTTCAGAGAAATGGAAAGCGCAGAGGTTCCCCCCTTGGAGCAACAAGCAAAGTGTTTGGAAGTGCATTTTGTGTTCCCCCGAGAAGCCATTAATAATTGAGAAAAGGAACATTTACTGAAGGGAACGCGGAGCTGTTGAGCAGGTTAGTGGTGGTTAGATGTCATTTATCAAGATGAGAGGGCTGAATGAGAGAAGAAGCTCTGCCAGATTGGCGCAGTAATATTTTAAGATCATCTACGAGCAGTTGTAAGCAATCCTAGGCAAGAAGGGGGAGGGGAAACAATTTCCTAATTTAAATGGATATCCGAATAATGATTTTCTGACTCGGTAAATCTCGGAAGTATTTAAACAGCTTGTCTTGTGTTATGCGCCATATAAATGAGGCAATTTAAACAAGCTGGTTGGAGAGATACAGTCTTAAGAGAGGTCAAATACAATGCCAACTGTTTGTACGCCCTTCACCGGGCACGACAGGGCAGATTCCATATTCTCCGTCGCTCAACTTTACCTTTTATCACATTTTTTTATCTAAAGGGTCCATACAGATGTACCAATTCTTAACATGACAACAACTCAATATGCAGAACTGTAGGACATCGGCATTAGATGTCAAGGTAAAGTTTCCTATATCTGTAGCCACGGCAAGGAGTCCAAAAGAGGGATGTGGGATAACGTAGGAAGGAGGGGGGGAAGGGGGGGCAAGTCAAGAGTTTCGATTAAAGCTAATGCTGTGGTTACTGGTTAGAGCAGCACCAGGGCAAATGTTGGGTCTTTAACTCTTTAGTGACGATGCCTATTTGGGACCTAAGGACACAACGATATTTATAGGATTTTTTTCCCCAAATTTAGAAGAACATAACTTTTTTAATTTTCCGCCCACATGGCCGTATGAAGGCCATTGTTTTTTGGCGTGGCGAGCTGTAGTTTGTATTGGTACCATTTTTGGGTACATAGAATGTATTGTATAACTTTTATTAATTTTTTTTGGAGGGCAGGGAGAGAAAATATCAATTCTGCAATTTTTTTCCCCAAATTTTATTCATGCAGCATAAATGACACGATAATCTTCTTCTGTAGTTCGGTACAATTTCGACAATACAAAAGTTATATATGTTTTATTAAGTTTTTCTATTTTTCCACAATAAAACCCCTTTCTCTTGGAAAATACATGTTGTGAGAGAGTTAGCTCAGGTAGAGCGCGGGGTTGCAGTGTGAGCGACAGAGACCACAACAGCATATATAGTCCATACAGGCTCGGCCTGTGTTTATTAGAAAGCGTAAAAATAAGCAAAATACAGCCTTAACTTCAGGCATAAAACAAAATCCTGCTTATCCAGCACTTACTATACAGAGTCCGTCTCTGACTATACGGACAGTTTGCTGCAGCCGTAAGAAAACCACACACTTGTAAAGTCCAATTTCTTCCCCAGGTCAGGAATAGAGCTTCCATTGAGACCAGCAGATTCCAGCCTTCCTAGCTGCACCCGGCCTCCTCCTGTTTGTAGCTTTGCAGACTTTTATGGACTGAGTAATTACCCAGCCTCTGCAACAGAGGAGCTAATCCCCCATAATAAGACCTGGAGTGGAGAGGGTGGAATGGACAGCCCCACTACCAAGCCTGCCATCCATTCCAGAAAAAACAGGCCCAAACATGTTAATAAAAAGCATCTCCAGCAACTAACTTTGCTGGAGATCACGTCCCCCCTGGTTTTCCTGTGTCTCACATGGGGAGACACGAACTCCCATCACTTAATACCTGAACCGAGGGGAAACATACTGACCACCGACTATTAACCCCTTCAGTATCTGACAATATAAATATATATATATATTTTATTATTTTTTTTTTTTTTGCAACGCTGCATTCAAAATGCCATAACTTTTTAATTTTTTTCCATGGGTGGAGCTCTGTGAGGGCTTGCTTTTTGCATGACAAGCTGTAGTCTTCATTGGTACCATTTTGGGGTAAATATAGCGTTTCTGATAATTTTTAGGGCTTTATCACACAAGCGTATATCGGCCAGCTTTTCTACGGCCGCCCGATATATGCTACCATCTGATGCATGGGCTCGTAATATATGCCGTTGAGCAGGGTGAGACAGTTTAGCTCTGCTAAGCTAGAAAATAGATGTTCAGCAGCACTGTATAATAAACACTAGTCAAGTGTGGGAGTACTTAGCTGTACACGCCTCATCCAGGATCCGGACACCGAGGATCCCCAATGTAATGTCCAAAAAAGATAGAAGGCAGGCAGCACTAGGGAATCAGCCGAGTAACCAAGCAAAACTTAAAGAAAATCCCATACTTTATTTCCAGACATCTGACATGTTGACAGACAGCGTTTCGACCATCTCTGTCTCCCCTTTCCTGCCCCTCGCCGGCTCTCTGCTAGGGGAGGAGGCGGGACGGGGTGGGAGCTAGTGTGCTGTGCTCCTGCCCCTTGCCCCTGTTTGCAATAAGAGGGAGCAGGACAGGGCAGAGGTTAGCGCCGTCCCTGTCCCGCCCCCTCCTATTGCAAACAGTGGCAAGGGGCGGAGAGAAGAAAAGAAGGGGAAGGGAGTTTAGCAGTCACGCTGCTAAACTCCCTCCCATCTTCCTTCTCCGGCCGCTGTCATTGGCTCCCATAGGAGTCTATGGCAGCGGCCGTAGTCTGGCCAGGAAGATAGTTCCAGGACTATCTTTTCTGCCTGGTGTAAAAGGCCGCGGGAGTATGCCTGTGTGATCTGATGCATTGGAATCCAACGCATCAGATGGTAGCGTATATCGTCTGGACGTGAAAACACCGGCCGATATACGCTTGTCTGAATAAGCCCTCAATTTTTTTGGAGAGGCAACATAAACAAAAAAGCACTTTGGCTTCGTTTTTAATTTTTTATAGCATTTGCTGAGCAGAATAAAAAGTGTGTAGAATTTATTTTATGAGTCATTATGCATGCAACAATACCAGGAGTGTTTTGTTTTTTTTAAACAAAAGAGGGGGAAAGTGTGCAAAAAAGTTTTTTTTATTTACTATTTTTTCAGGTTTTTTTACCCTTTTATTTTTACATTTTTTTATGTCCCTGTAGGGGGCTTCAACCTGTGATGATATGAATGCTTTGAAAATACACTGCAGTACTTCTGTACTGCAATGTATTATCACTAATCTTATTGATAACTGTCCCTCCTCGATTACATGGCCTAGGACCAATGATATTACAAAGGGAGCCCTGCCCCTGTAAACCTTTTATATGTTGCAATCTACATTGATCTCAGCATGTAAGGAATTAACAGCGGGGATCAGTGTTCTCACCAGTCCCCGCTATTGCAGTGGGAGGTCAGCTGTCAGTCACAGTCAAAGTCAACTTTTCGGGTGACTGTCTTGACTAATTTCTAAAAGACAATTAAATGTCAAAGACAACCAAACCCTGGCCAATCCAGGTATTTGATGTGTTTTATCTCAGGCACACCTGATGTAACTAATGAGCTCCCTAATTAGTTGTATCAGATGTGCTTGAAACAGCCATATAGCTTGGATACAAGATGTGATATAGACAGGCATGGAGGATCTAGTACACTGTTGTACCGCCTCTAACTTGGATACAAAGTGTTAAACGGGCAGGTATGGAGGCACTTGCACCCTGTTGTACCTCCTCTAGCTTGGACACAAGATGTGATGCGGCCAGCCATGGAGGCTCTAGTATCCTCTTGGGTCACCTCTAGCTTGGATACAAGATGTGATACGGACAGCATGGAAGCTCTACTATCCTGTTGGGTGGCCTCTAACTTGGATACAAGATGTGATCCGGGTGGGCATGAAGGCTCTAGTACCCTGTTGTACCGCCTCTAGCTTGGATGCAAGATGTAAGATGGATGGACATAGAAGCATACAGGTTTTGTATGGCATCCTGCGGTGTCCACATTTGCTGTAGCTGAGCCTCTAGATCATGCAAACTGGTAGGGTGTCAAAGTTGGCATCCAAGATGGTCCCATACATGTTCTATTGGCAATAAATCTGGTGACCAGACAGCCAAGGAAGTGTGACAATGTTGTGTGGACATTCCTGTGATACACTTGTATATGCGGCTGAGCATTATCCTGCTGCGAATCCTCTTGGAATCCACCAGGAGAGGAACACATGTGGCTGCAAGATGTCCAGAACATATCGCTGAGCTGTCATTCTCTCTCATACCACTAGTAGGGGGAACCGACAGTTGTATGTGATGGCCCTCCGGACCATCACACCAGCAGTGGGGGCAGTGTGCCTCTCCACAGCAAAGGCAGGATTGAGAATCTCCAGACATGAACATAGCCATTGTCAGTATCCAAACTAAACCTGTATTCATTGCTGAAGATGACCTGTTCCAACTCCGTAGCAGTCCGGTCTTACTATTCACAACATCACTGCAAACAGAGTCGATGATGGACCTGTAATGATGGTGCTGCCTGTCTCTGGATGGTGGACAATGAAACTGATGGAGTGCTTATGTTTATCAAATAATCAGAAGCTCCTCTCTACTGGTGGTCTATCTATGGCCTACTGAGACTGGTTGACTTTTGTCCGTGCTCTCACACATCCACTGGTCCCAACACCTCCTGACAGTCTGGTCAGACGCTCTTCTCTACTGGTGGTCTGTATGGGGCTTTTGAGCCTGGTCACCTTGTGGGCCCTTGTAACGCCCCAATGAACTTACTGTATGTATGGCCGGAGGCCTAGTCCTTGTCACGGTGACGCCACACTCTAATTGGACACTCCGGATGATAAGCCGCAGAAATAACAGAGACGAGTCCAGTTTAGTTCAGCAGATTTACAAACTTTGGTATTTGCAACAACAGGTTAACTTCACAACTCTATGTAGACGTATTTATCAGGTATACAAGGATGCAGTACTAAGAAAGCAAGATACAGTAGTATTGACTTGATGATACTCTGACTTCAACGCTCTCTCTCTCTTATATTCCTGAAGATTGATTTACCAGACAATTTTCTCCATTAGTGAATTTAGATGAAACAATTTAGTTAGATTTGACTGTAGGACATTATGAAGCAGAGGGAAAAGTGGCTGTAATGCTAATCCTGGCTTTGAGTTCACCAGGTAGCTATAACTCACTGTTAGATGAAGATGGACCTCAGAAAGGATCTTTTTTTTCCTCTGCGGCTAGATGCCAAGGAGGTGGGTTGGTCACCTCACTCTACCTTGGGTAACGATAACTCACTGAACTGCTCCACCTCTCCGACCACGGAACTGCAACCTCTCCTTACTCACTCCTGGCTGAATCTACCTAACTGCTCTGCGTCACTTCCTTTTATAACTTCTTTCACTTCTGCACTCTTGCAAAGGGACTTGTATCTTTACTTCCCGCCCTTGGGGCTCTGCACCAGTCAAATTAAACCTGACTGTCAGCAAATGAGAGACCAGCTGACATCAGGGCTGAGCTCTATGCTTAGAGCAGAAGGGGAGACACAGAGTCTCTCCCACAAATGGCACCTTCTGTATCCATGGCTGCCATAAAGACCGGTGAGACAGGATAAGTGTGCGTGATTGTTCTGTAGGACCCGCTAGGCCACTACACCCTCACACATCCACTGGTCCCAACATCTCCTAACAGTCTGGACAGAATGGCCGGTGGGGGACAATTCATCGATAGGACCATCCAGCTTCTCACATCCCAGTAATGCGCCCATCTCATCTGGTAACGGGGTGAAATCTCTTCTCTGTGTCGTAGAGACGTCTAGTGGCCAACAAGCTCTACAGAAGCGGAAGAAGAGGTCACTACATGCAAGGAGCCTCCGAGAGCCTCTTATAGGCCAAGGGGGGAACCACTTTTAGGGCCTCAGGTGACAAGACCATTCATCTAATCACCACAACTCTCATCTGTATATCTGTCTGAGATGGAACTGCATGCCGAGTTTTGTAGCAAAATGACTTCTTGGGAACTGATTTTTTTTGCAAAGTGTATGTACAGATACACACTCTGTATGTAGGTAATATGTGCAGGAATTCACACTAATGTGACCTGGTATTAACTTTTCAATATGTAACTGTTAAAGTTTTACTGTTGGAATAATCTCCTGCACATGGTGTATACTCTACGGAATAGAGGGCAGTGTGTGCTGATCCACAAGGCTTGTTTCATCCAACATACTGGAGATTTGTGAGTTTCTAAATGAAATTATGGCCCAGCTGAGCAGTTTATCATCAAGACCTGCTGATCCATACATTGCAATCCATAAATAATAATGACACTCCATGAATGCTAAGACGTACACCAGGCGGCATTCTTCACGACTCATCTACATTACTTGCCTTTACTAGATTACACAGGAGATCTACTTGTTTATTGTGACACTATTCATTTTGAGAGCGTAGTACAACAGTTTGTATGGCTCAGAAAAGACCTATGTCCAAGCAGTTCAGCCTGTTATCCTACAATGTTGATCCAGAGGAAAGCAAAAAAACCCATTAGGTAGAAGCCAATGGTCTTCATTTTAGGGGAAAAAAATTCCTTCCCGACTCCAAACTGGCAGAATATTTCCCAGATCACCAACCATTCTGAGTAATCAGTGATATGACATATAATATTGTATCGCTCAAGGAAGGCGTCCGGGTCCCTCTTGTACTCTTTTATCGAGATCACCATCACCACGTCCTCAGGCAGAGAGTTCCACAGTCTCACTGCACTTACAGTAAAGAACCCCCTTCTATGTTGTGTAGAAACCTTTTTTCCTCTAGACATAGAGGATGCCCCCTTGGTACAGTCACAGTCCTGGGTATAAATCACCTAAAGAATGGTTGAAAAAGAAGATTTGTTTTTTGCATGGCCAAGTCAGAGCCTGGACTTTAACCCTAAAGAGATGCTGTGGCATGAACTGCGGAAGGCTGTTCATACAAGGCATATCAGAAATATTAATAAGCTAAAACACAATTGCAGGGAGGAATCTACAAAATTCAAGGATACACTTAGGGCATCTGGGCGGTAGGTTGGCTGTTGCAGAGGAAGGCTCTCAAGATGGTTGTCACGAGTGGCTCTGTGATCTCTCCCCAACAATGGCGAAATGTGGCCCAGAACGGTCACACGCAGTGCAAAAAGAGCAGTCAGATGCAAATGATGGTAATTATTCCCAACGGTGGTGTCACGTGACGCCAGTGCCTCTTTCCAAGCAAACGTTTGCTCGGTTAAATAAAGGAGTTCACAGACAGAGACAGTTTTCAAACTGGAGGTACACAGTTTTTCTTTACTTACATAGTCCAACTTTGATTTTCCAAGTATAAAGCAAGTTGACAGTCCCAGACACAACACTTCTGGCAAGCTTCCTTCTGATTTAATTCTGTTACTCATGCATCCTTCTAGGAGGCACTTATCTTCCCTTTATGTAGGTGCCCTCAGTCTAAGTTATCTGATAGACGATCCCCGGGGGTGCACTTTTTACATGGTGGGTTAACACACAACTCTTGCCTTTCCCTGCTTGCTAGTTACTCCTCCCGATTTGTCATAGCAGGAATCGTTACTCTGAGCTTCAGTCGCCGGAGGGGAAATATCCCACGGCAAATGAGATAGGCCCATGGCTCTGTGCAGGCAGAAGCTGAAGTGAGCTTCAGCCTCCCGCTGACATGTCCTCCTCCACCGACAACATCTCTGCACACTCCTCTCACTACTCTAGACTCTGCCTCCCAACTTCTCCGAAACTCCCACAATGCCACACACAACAAAGAAGTTAGGTAAGACAGATTTGCCACAATGAAGCTTGTTAGCACTTACAAAGAACACAAATCAACACAAGTACACTCAGATACACAGAAGACAGACATACACCTACTCTAAAGACACCCCAACTCTGGGCCACTACACAAACTTTTTCTTACTCAATGTGCTCCATAAAGGACAAGTACGACTCAATGTTTGTGTTATTAGTTATGTTGGGGTTAGTTTACTTAGGCTGATGTTCCATGTGCCGGTGTAATTAAACGTTGCATCTTACTACAAGCAACACGTGTATTAAGAGGCACAAGATTAATGCATTTGTTTCATTTGGGGGTATTTCCATGCACCAGATGCAAACTTCCATCAGCTCCGAGCTGGTTAGGTTTTTGCGATAATCTGGTGTAGATTGTAATAAATATGACAGCTCAAATATGGTCACACCCCTAAATCCAGGCCATACCCACTTTTTAAAAAAAGTGTCAGGGTGGAGTGTAAATGCCAAAAAAGTTATAGTTTTGGTGCTTGTGCCAAAACTGCCACTTTTAGGTGCCAGAATTCTGGCGTCCAGGGATTCTTAAGAGTGAATGCACACGGGCGGATTTGAGTTGTGGAATCCAGAGCGGGTGACCGCCTCCGGATTCCACAGGAAATACTGCCCATAGCATGCAAAAATTATTCTTAATGCACACAAGCGCAAACCAATTGTGGTTTCCGCTCGCGGATGAATAAAATCGCAGCATGCTCCATTTTCCTGCGGATTCCACGTGGACGGCTTCTATTGAAGTCAATGGAAGCCCTCTGACCAGCGGTCCATCCGCAATGTATTCCACGGGAAAAGCAGGAGTTTTTAAAAAAATCCGTACTCTGCAGGTCCTGCGGCGAGACGTGCGGACCATCTGCAGTACAGAAGGAAGAAAATGAAAGTCAGTTCCCGTGTGCAGGCGGCGTAAATAGTCAATGCAGAAATCCAGGGAATTCCAAAGGGTTCACTTACTTTATCTTGAATATATACTGTATATACTATGCATCCCAATTCCTTCATATTACAATTTAACCTATTTTAACCCAGTACACAGCATGTAAACTAAAATTACATTATTTCCCAAAATGCTGTCCAGAAATAGAAACACCAAAGCTGGACAACCACGAGAATGTCATTTTATCTCATTCTCGGTTTGATTCATTCTTTAATTTCATTTCTTTTTACCTGGTTGTGGCAATATACCTTTATAGCAGCTCCCTGCCCAAGGTTAAAAGATAAAACGGAGGCCATCTGCAGCAACCACTAGAGGGAGCTCCCCCTAGTACAGTGGTATCAAACTCATCTTCACTCAGGGCTTCCACCAACTATCGGGTTTTTTTTTAACGCTGCGATATCGCTGCAGTTTTTTCAATGAGACTTTCTAATGCTAAAATCGCATTGCACAAAAATCACAAGTTTGTGCTTTTGCGAATTTTGTGCGATGCGATTTTAACATTAGAAAGTCCCATTAAAAAAAACGTAGCAATATCTCGGCGGTAAAAATACGCTAGTGGGTAGAAGCCCTTAGGGCCTTACGGTTGCCTTCAAAAGGCTGATTGTAATCGTAAGACTGTGTAGTAATAGTGACCCCTATAATGGCTGCAGTAGTAATGGTGTCCCCCATAGTGGCTCCAGTAGTAATAGCGACCTCATAATGGCCCCTGAAGTAATAGGGACCTCCATAGTAGCCCCAGTAGTAATAGTGCCCCCCATAGTGCCCGCAGGAGTAATAGTGCCCCCCATAGTGGCCTCAGTAGTAATTATGATCTCCAGAATAGCCCCGGTAGTTAGTCCTCCCTATATTGGTGGCCCCAGTAGTAATTGTGCCTCCTATAGTTGCTTCATTAATAATAATGACCCCCATAGTGGCCCCAGTAGTAATAGTGACCTCCAGAGTGACCCCAGTAGTAAGTGCCACCTATATTGGTGGTCCTAGTAGTAATGTTGCCTCTGATAGTGAACCCAGTATTAATAGAGACCCCTTATTGGCCTCTGGCCGGGCAGCAGCTTAACAGGCAATCCACTCATCTAGCCAGCAGCTCCGGTCCAGTGGCAGCTTCTGCTGAGTCTGTGATGGCTGAGCTCTCCCTTAGGTGACTGCACTGCGTACAGGATGGTGCATGCAGACACTGGGGGAAACAGGCCAGCGGTCACGTAATCTACACTGCCACCTGTGCCAGACCGGAGCTTAAGGCTGGGTCAGTGCAATGCCTGTTAAGTTGCTGCACATTTGGCGAGCCACATAAAATGAGGTGGTGGACTGGTTTCGGCCCACGTGTGGCCTAGTGGTAGCTGCAAACAGCTTGACTTTTAACTTTTATGTCTTTGCAGGAAATTTGGAGTATTCCATGTGCAAAAAAACTGTGAGCCCAATTTGCGTGTGCTCCTGATATTGGGAGCGGTCCATGAAGATGGATAGCAGCACTGTTGGTGGGCACAGAGGGAAGAGCTGCACTAGAAAGTTTCAAGCCCTGTGGAGGGTGGCCGGGCTACAGCACTGGACTGGAGATCAGCCCTATGCATAATGGAAGTTGTAGGCAGGAGGCCGCCACTGTGTTTACGGTGGAAGTGTTGCATGGGAACACAGTGGCAGAACGCGGATGGTGAACAGGGTCTAGGGTGGCGGTTACAAGGTATTGGTTGCCAGTCCTTTGCAATAGCTTTTATACTACTGTGGTTGCAGAATCACTGTGACTTTACTGTATGTAGCAAGTTATTGATATACTGGTCACTGAACAGCAGAGTTACAGCACGTCTAATAATCCATGAACTCCGGTCTTAGTACTCTATAGCTGTTTTATTATCAGGTGGGCAGTGGACATCATGCCTCCACAGGTAAATTGCAAATATAGGTTGCTACATTGTATGTCCTCATTAACACAAAGCTAATAATGCATGTGGGGGGAATATAGCCTGAATGCCCACCTCTTTTTAGTGGGTCGCTACACTATTGGCTACAGCACCACATGGCGCCCACAGCCACCACAATACAGCAGTTGCCCAATAACACCACTGCTGGCAGGATGAGCCCACTTGTCTCTGTGTTACACCTATACACACACACCACAAATTGCTTGTGCTTGTCGGATGGTCAGACGGTCCGGTCTATTGGTGGTCTGTCGGGGGCGACCTGAGCCCGGTCACCTTGTGTGCCCTCATCCACTGGTCCTAACACCTCCTAACAGTCTAGTCAGACGCTCCTCTCTACTGGTGGTCTGTCGGGGGTCCAGAGCCCGGTCGCCTTGTGTGCCCTCACATATCCGCCGGTCCCAACACCAACTAATAGTGTGGTCAGAAGCTCATCTCTACTGGTGGTCTGTTGGTGGCGTCCTGAGCTCAGTTACCTTGTGTGCCCTCACACATCCAGTGTTCACAACATCTCCTAACAGTCTGGTCAGAGGCTCTTCTCTACTGGTGGTCTGTAGGGGGCGTCCTGAGCCCAGTCACCATGTGTGCCCTCACATATCCACTGGTCCCAACACCTTCTAACAGTCTGGTCAGACGCTCTGCTCTGCTGGTGGTCTGTTGGGGCATCCTGTGCCCGCTCACCTTGTGTGCCCTCACACATTCACTGGTCCTAACACCTCCTCACAGTCTGGTCAGACGCTCCTCTCTACTGGTGGTCTGTAGGGGGTGTCCTGAGCCCGGTCACCTTGTGTGCCCCCATCCACTGGTCTCAACACCTCCTAACAGTCTGGTCAGTAGTATTAGCACACTTGACACCACCACACACAAAACCTCAAATTAGAGGGAGGAATCTTCAACTGGGTTATAAATGCACGCTCCTAATCCAATCCTGGATCCTGGACCAGTCAAACAGAGGAAGTCCACAGAAATATGGAGCAGCATCCAGGGATATTCTTCAAAACATGATCTTTATTGTGCCCAGAAATTAAATGACAACGTTTCAACCACGACAATCAGTGGTCTTTGTCAACAGTCTGGTCAGATGCTCCTCTCTGCTGGTGATCTGTTGGGGGGTCCTGAGCCCGGTCACCTTGTGTGCCCTCACACATCCACTGGTCTAACACCTCCTAACAGTCTGGTCAGACGCTCCGCTCTACTAGTGATCTGTTGGGGCATCCTGAGCCCGGTCACCTTGTGTGCCCTCACACATCCACTGGTCCCAAAACCTCCTAACAGTCTGGTCAGATGTTCCTCTCCACTGGTGGTTGTTGGGGCGTCCTGAGCCTGGTCGCCTTGTGTGCCCTCACACATCCACTGGTCCCAACACCTTCTAACAGTCTGGTTAGACACTCCGCTCTACTGGTGGTGTGTTGGGGTATCTTGAGCCCGGTCACCTTGTGTGCCCTCACACATCCACTTGTCCCAAAACCTCCTAACAGTCTGGTCAGAAGCTCTTCTCTACTGGTGGTCTGTTGGTTCGTCCTGAGCCTGGTCGCCTTGTGTGCCCTCACACATCCACTGGTCCTAACACCTTCTAACAATCTGGTCAGACGCTCCGCTCTATTGGTGGTCTGTTGGGGCATCCTGAGCCCGGTCACCTTGTGTGCCCTCACACATTCACTGGTCCCAACATTTCCTAACTGTCTGGTCACACGCTCCTCTCTACTGGTGGTCTGTAGGGGGTGTCCTGAGCCCGGTCATCTTGTGTGCCCCCATCCACTGGTCTCAACACCTCCTAACAGTCTAGTCAGATGCTCCTCTCTGCTGGTGAACTGTCGGGGGTCCTGAGCCCGGTCACCTTGTGTGCCCTCACACATCCATTTTCCCCAAACCTCCTAACAGTCTGGTCAGACGCTCCTCTTTACTGGTGGTCTGTAGGGGGCATCCTGAGCCCGGTCACCTTGTGTGCCCTCACACATCCACTGGTCCCAAAACCTCCTAACAGTCTGGTCAGACGCTCCTCTTTACTGGTGGTCTGTAGGGGGCATCCTGAGCCCGGTCACCTTGTGTGCTCTCACACATCCACTGGTCCCAAAACCTCCTAACAGTCTGGTCAGACGTTCCTCTCTACTGGTGGTCTGTTGGGGCATCCTGGGCCTGGTCGCCTTGTGTGCCCTCACCCATCCACTTGTCCCAACACTTCCTAACAGTCTGGTCAGACTCTCCTCTCTACTGGTGGTCTGTTGGGGCGTCCTGAGCCTGGTCGCCTTGTGTGCCCTCACCCATCCACTTGTCCCAACACCTCCTAACAGTCTGGTCAGACGCTCCTCTTTACTGGTGGTCTGTAGGGGGCATCCTGAGCCCGGTCACCGTGTGTGCCCTCACACATCCACTGGTCCCAAAACCTCCTAACAGTCTGGTCAGACGCTCCTCTTTACTGGTGGTCTGTAGGGGGCATCCTGAGCCCGGTCACCTTGTGTGCTCTCACACATCCACTGGTCCCAAAACCTCCTAACAGTCTGATCAGACGTTCCTCTCTACTGGTGGTCTGTCAGGGGGTCCTGAGCTCAGTCACCTTGTGTACCCTCACACATCCACTTGTCCCAACACCTCCTAACAGTCTGGTCTCTGAGAGCCTCTGAGAGCTTTTTATAGGCCAAGGGGGGAACCACTATTAGGGCCCCAGGGGACAAGACCGTTCATCTAATCACCACAACTCTCATCATTTACATGAGATGGAACTGCATGTTGAGTTAAGTGGCAAAATCACGACTTTTTCTAGGGGCGGGATTTTTTTTTTTACAAAGAGTGTATAAAACGTGGAGTGCCATATAAGTTACATATTTCTTTGAACGTTTTCAGTTCACCCAATTCATATAAATGTTCTAAGCCTCGTGGTCCGTCTAGATGTGGTGTCTTCTTTCTGCTGTTTTTCCACAGGCTTATCTCTCTCAATTTCTCTGTACATATAAATATATATATATATTTAGTTTGTAAAAAAGGTATGAAATTCAAAGCATTTTTGGTATAACTGACCTCCCAAAATAATTGTTCAGATTTATAATAAGACTTCTTACAGACGACATGAGCTGAAGTACATGAAATAAGCATTAATATAAATGATAGAAGTGATGACATGTATATTTCTACAGCATTAGAATTATTCTTGCCACAGTTGATAAAAATCTATATTTCTATATACAGCAGATACTTTTTTCTCGCTTCCTCCGTCTCAGCACAGATATTTATTTCAAGAATGAGAGCGCCCTCCAGTGTAAAAATTGGAGAATGCTCTTTGTGATTTTCCAATTAAATAAAATGTAATTTGGGATTATGAAACAAAGACAGATTTATTGTCGGACACGCGCTGACAACCTCGCCCACAGCCACAACCACCTCAGTGTATGGGGACACGTGACACAACCTCACCGGGTAAAGGCCAGGATACGGCTTCAAAGAGCGGCAGCATGCCCAGGAATTACATAACTCCGTACCCCATAGTCGGAAGGAAGCCTCGGGTGCAGCACGTGAGGGCAGAGACTCCATGTATGGCGCCTCCACCGAATTATAGCATCTCATGGAACACGGTACAATTTTGCTTTTCATAATTCCATATGAATCCAACTGAAAATAAACTATATACGGTATGAAATCAGAGGTGCAGAAAGGGGCGGTATGGACCCATACTTCTTTGGGTGCCGTTTTACAGTTATGTTCAACTTGGAGCTTGAACAAAGCCACAATGTGGTTTTATTTTATAAGTTGGTTTCACCCTTTTATCCCTTGATTGACTTTTAGAAAAAAAATGTAACAAAATTTAATAATGAGAAAAAATAAATAAAAGCCACAAAGTGGCCACATGCATGAGCCCTTATGCGAATCGAGGTTTAAAGGGGATGTGTCATCAGAATATGCCCCACTGTATAAATCAGGCTTTTTTTTGTTTTTTTTTCTATTTTTTCAACGTCATGATCTATATTTGAAAAGAATCCTAAAATCCTGCAGTTCTCACACTGACCACTAAGACTACTAATAGTCTGACACTTCCTCTTCTGTAGAGAAGCCTTCTGAGCAGTCTTCTCATTATCATCACAGACAGGATTACACTGAGAAATGACACTTATATATAGATAACACAAGGTCCCCCATTTACAATAGGAACCGTCAAAGCTCACCACCTCCCCCTCCCTGCACACTGACCACTAAGACTAATAATAGTCTGACAATCCTGCTCTGAGCAGGGGGTTGGACCCGATGACCCTGGAGGTCCAACTCTACCATTCTATGATTCTATGACTTCCTGTTCTGTAGAGAAAACTTCTCAGCCATCATCTCATTATTATTGCAGGGAACATTACACTGAGAGGCCACACCTATACATAGATAATATAGGATCCACCATTCACAATAGGTGATATCACAGCTCACCTCCTTCTCCTCCCTGCATAGTCACAAAGCATGCCCACAACGCTCCCCCATAGAGATTTATGGGTCTCCTCCTGTCTATTATATGAATGGCCCATAAGGCGGCTGTAAAGTATATCTCTGAATGCTGTTAATCGCAGCTCCAGCCAGATGCCCGGCTCCCCCACGATAGTCATATACAGACATGATTAAGACATGTTTCGGTACTCTATAAGGCTCTACTTCCAATCTCTCGCTTTATTTTCCTTTAGTCCATTTCTTTGAGACTAGCGCACGGTCTCAGGGCTGCAGTGGGCTCTCTTTACCGGAGTTCTAGCTACATGTGTCGTCTCTTGAAGTCTTTGTCCTGTGAGCCATCGTATTATTTGCAACTGAACCGGGTGCTCGTCCATCCAAGACTTAACAGTTTTTCATGTTATATCTTCAGGTTTCTCAAGATTCAGCTCAGAAATGTCTCTTTCAGTTCACCCAAAAAGCAACACGTGAGGGTGTAACCCATGGTATTGTGTGCCCGATTGTTGTAAGCCCACACAAGCTCAGAGAAGTAATCAGGCCATCTCTTCTTCTTATCATCCTCCAAAGTCCGGAGCATTAGTATCAAATTCCCAGTAAAGCGTTCACATGCTCCATTCCACTGTGGATAGTGCGGGGTAGTCCAGGATTTCTCAATGCCGTACAGCTTATGCAGCTCTTCCATGGCTTTCCCCTGAAACCAGGCCCCTTCATCTAAATGGATGCATTTTTTGGCACCCGTAAACTCAGATGAAGTCTTGATAGATCATATGGGCAGCAGATTCAGCGGTCTGGTCACGAGTTAAAGTCACCATTGCGAACTGTGATCTCTCATGACCAAACAGTATTGTTGTCCACTCATTGACTGCCCAATCACTTAATCATCAGGACTTTGAAAACCTCTTTTGTTTAGATGGTTTGTACACGCTGTTCTGGACTTTTGGTTATTTCACACTTCTGACAAGTCCCACAAACTTCCTCAACAATCTTTTCTAATTGCAGGCAATACATGAACCGTTGGAGCCACCGAAACATCTTATTGGCCCCAAAGTGAGGTCCTCACTCATGTGCTTCCCTTCGCTAACTTGCCACCATGCCTCAAGGTCCAGGGAAAGCTGAACTGTTCGATACAGGACATTGTCTTTTACTTGCAGGCTTTCCCACTGTTGCAGTATGGAGAGGATCTCTTGACTAAGATGGGCCTTTTCTTCCTTTCCAGGTTTTTCTTGTTGAGTGACCTAGCTCTTCACCTGAGACAGTCCCGGATCCTCACTCTGGACTTTGCTCCACTCAGCATTCCTTTTTCCTATTACTGCCATCACTGGTCGGACTTATCTCTCTGACTGAGCTGCTACTTTAGAAGCGAATCTCTGACCCAAAATAGTAATATAAATGATTAAATCAACAAATAGATAATTGGACCACATAAGTTTCTTTACAGAACCCTTGTAGCAAGTCACATATCTTCATATACAAAAAATGATCAAAAATGCAATTTTAAGGATCAAATGGGCCCCACTATGTAGTACTTACGGATCGCTGAAGAAATGACTAGGTCGATGTTAGTGAAGGGACTCCACTACTTTATGTTCAGATGAGTTCACATAGAGACATCTAAGCACATGTAGCAAAAAATGCCTAACCCTACCATATGCCTCTAGCATACTGCTCACAGCGGGGTGGTCACCTGGAAAACAGCATCCCCGCAGTCCTGAAGGCTGGCCATTACAAATGCCCTAATGTCACCCTACCATGTCTGGAAGTGCTACCAGTGTTCTTGCAGTGCAGTCCAAGAAATTCCGATGCATTTCCCATGTCCTAATTACATGGGTTCATCAGGGAATTATCTTAAAGTATAGTGACAATGCCTTGAGAGCCGCACTGGATGACATGCCACAGACTCCCACATACGGGATGTTCCTGGATGAAAGAGGGCGCAGGTGTCTGCAAAACATGCCTAACCTTAAAAGCCGTTCAACCTGCCCAAAAGATCAGTTGCCAGCCAATTATAACATCTCCCTTAGGTTGTGCTCCTGCGACTTGTAGTTCTATGGGTTTCCAGAAGCACAGATTCACAGGTGTGGGATAATTGAGCTAGCAAATGGTGTGGAGTTTCTCCAGCCAGCCAATCCCCACCAGTCTGCTGCACATACATACCAGCCCCTCTGGCTAGAGGATGCTGGTTTTCCTACACCCTGGGGTTTTGCTTTCTTGCATGATGTGTTGTGTGTGTCTGTGCAGGTGGCCGGACATGTGTGTGAACAGTGATGTGTTCTGTGGGTCTACACAGGTTTCCAGACATGAGGTATAAACAGTCCTGTTCTGTGTTGCGTGCAATCCTTAGTGTGTTGGTGTGAACTGTGACCTGTCTGTTTGGATCATTTACCATCAAGGGCAAGTTAGGTCCTTAGGTACCAGTGTGGGGCCATCCCTATTGGGACTATCACACTGCATGCAGGCAGGTTTCATGTGGAAGTTGTCTTGTGAGACTAGAGACCGATGAGACAACAAGGACCTTTGAAGCGGGCTCGTGGGCTTAAGTATCTTGACCAAAATACGAACTAATACCTTGTACACTCTATAGCTATTCTATCTGGTTTTGCATGCAGGTATGCAAGGTGAGTGTTTTGGGTCATTTGTCAGTTACTGTGTTATGCCTGCCCATGAGTCCAGTTCGCGGTTCAGAGTCCCATGGTGTTCCATGTGTGCATTTGTGTAGTATCTCCTAACAAGCCCCATCAGAATACTTGGATATATGCTATAAGAAGGTGTGTCTGACAATTTCATCCCACCGGGTACGTCACACATGCGTGGTATTTGGACGCATGTCCTGGTGCTCATCACATCAGTGGCATTATGCATGAGCAATACGTTGGAACCAGTCGCATTGTAGAAGATTATGATTTCCTGGAATGCGCTGATCAGGAAGATATTGTTACGCCTACAGGAGACACTCTGACTTCGTATGAACAATAAATAGACAAGCTATACGGTTTCCACATTTAAAATACCCCATACGTTTTCTGTCCAGCCATGTATCTCAAGCTGGTTCTCTTTTACAGTGACAAGGCAATTCCCAAGGGAGTGACCCCTCCCAAATTCACTGAGCCCTATATCACTCCCTAGAATTCCGTAGTGCTTCTTCAGTCTCAAAAACTTTGGCAAACTTATCATCAAAAGTTGCTATCAATCATACCTTATCGTCTTGTTGACACTTCTGTTGACACTTTGATCTTACCTCCCTCAACACTGACTTATGAGCCCGACTAAGAATAGAACCAGGGTAGTCTCTTTCCAAAAACACATTCCAAAATCCTTTGCCTGACGACAATACTCCATCACTGAACCACAATTATGCCTTACCCAAAGGTATTGCTCCCCGGTATTGAGACTCAAGGTGTGGTGACAATTTCATCTTTCTAAATTACAGGCTGTTGGTTTACAATATGTGGTAGTCCTCAGCCCTCAATCCATCCTTCTCAATCAAAATGTCCAAAAAAGGTAGTCAGAGAGAGTCAATTTTATGAGTAAATTTCAAATACAGAGGACTAATAGTTAAAAAGGTTATGAATGATACATATGACTCCTTTGAACTGTCCCTCAGAATAAACACATCATCTATATATCTGCCCCAGTATTGAATCTAGGGAAGTCATTGATGAACTTCTTCACCATACACAATCATATCCTCTCCATCCAGGAGCAAATTAGCATACATGGGGGCACATGGGCTGCCCACTGCTGTGCCCCCGATCTGGCGGTGGAGTAAAAATGTGTTATGATAGAGAAAATACAGCAGTTGCCTGATCACCAACTTATTGAGTTCCTCATACTGAATCCTTCTTGCACTTAAGAAATACTCCATGGCTCTCAGCCTCCATTTATCGCTGCTCTAAAGGGCCTCAACATCGATCGAAGCCAATTTAACATTGCCATTAACTGTTATCAACTTTTAATGAGGTATCAAAAGTATTGATTTGTGTCATCCCAATTAGATCATTAATTAGTTTCTTGTACATTCTACTGTAGAAGGGAACTTCTGTAAAGTTAGGCGTCTCTTCATCCTCTAGCTGGTCATCCACTTCTCCTACAGGGAATTCAAGCAAAACTCGTGAGAACACATTCCCATTTGTGTTCTCTGTTTTTGACTGGTATCAGATAGTGAAATTGTACTTGACCAGCCGGGCCACCCAACGCTGTTCCAGTTCTCCAAGTTTAGCTGTATCCAGATGTGCCCAGACAGACTAAGGCGAGCAGGTCTGATTTGAAGGTGCTCTATGAGTCCCGTAGTGATCGTCTAGCTTAAGCAATTACACTCTTACATCCATCTTGTATCTGCGCTAGCACTGCTCCTAAACTGTAGCGGCTGCTTTTGGTATACAATAACGATGGCTGGTCAAAATCAGCGTATGTCATGATAGCAGCAATGGTTAGAACCTTCTTCACCGCTCGGAATGCTTTTTCTTGAGCCTCGCCCCATAAGATGGATTGATTATTGAGACCACCAACTGTTCCTCTTAACAGTTCATTCAGAGGGTCTGCAAGTTTTGCGAAGTCTTTAATAAATCGTCTACAATACCCTGCAAGCAGCGTTTCAGAAGAAAGCACTCACGGGGGTACAGGCATCCCTGTCTCAGGTTCATACTGTCTGTAGTTTGGGCAGAAGGAATCTGATGACAGAATCCCTTTAGAAGCAAACCCTTTCCCAGTCATCCCATCAAAAAATTTATAAAAATTGGTATTGTTGCACTCAAAAAGTCCAGTTTATTAAAATATCACATTATTAATCCTACACAGCACAAGCCGTCAGAAAAAAATCTAATTGCTATGCCAAAATTACGCTTTTTTGGTCACCCAAGCTCCAAGAAGAAATTAAATAAAAAGAGACCAAAAAGTTGTATGTATCCCAGAATCAATAAAAACTACGAGCCATCCTGCAAAAAACAAGCCCTCATCCAGCTCCATCAACCGAAAAATAAAAAAGGTATGGCGTTCAAAAGATGGCGACTGAAAGTCATTTAAAAATAGGAGTTTGTATTTTTTTAAGTAGTACTAGCAAAACTATATAGGCGCCTGGCACACCAGTGTTGTTTTAGTCTGCATGTACAATACTGCAGATGGACAGCATATGGAGCGTGATCATTGTGTGGTGCAACACTAATTCTTTTTTTCATGTAGAGACGGATTGAATGAAAAAAAAAATAACATTCACTTTTCTGATCCAATTTATGGACAATTTTCACCCATTCAAGTCAAAAAGGATAGAAAAAAAAGGATAGCATGTAGTTGCCATCCATGCGCTGCCTGTTTTCTAAAGGGAGTCGGTCAGCTCGAACGTGATGTCCAAACTGCAGGAGGAGCCGAGCAGATTGATATATAGTTTATGGGGAAAGGTTCAGTATAACTTGTGGTTTATTCATTTATATCCCTGCACTTCCTGAGCTGAATAGTCCAATGGGTGGAGCTATCAGTGATTGACAGCTATCTAACTATGAGCGTACATACAGGGGTAGCTGCCAGTCTCTCAAAAAGACTCGCCCATGAGGCTCTGTTGCCAGGAAAATAAAAGAGCTATGATTTTTTTGAATGTGTGAAGGAAGACATTGGGACGACTTGGGTGCTTAAGCGCCTGAAAGTCATCATGTGTAAAAAAAAACCCTCATCCCCTATTATACTATGCCGTACAGGTAGTGAGCTCCCCCTAGTGGCCACTGCAGACAGCAAGAATTTTAGCATTGACTTTTATGGTGAGGGCAGTAATGACGGGGATAGTCAAGTACAGTCTGTCCCAAATACTTTGAATAGAGCAGCAGGGCATATGAGTGACTATCACTTTATTCGAATGCTTCCAGAATGGGGTGCTCGGGACTTACCTTCTAGTGAATGTGGGGATCCAAGGAGTAAGACCCCAACAATCCATTTATTCACCTATCCTGTGAATAAGTGATAAATGCTTGCAGTGGCATAACTCCTTAAAACTTCTTTGGCTCAATGCAAAATCCTCATCAGGGCCTCCTACTACTGGTGTCTTCTTGTGTGCCAGGGTAATCTTTTGGGCTCTCTTAGACAGCAGGTGCACCAGGGTACCATGTTGTTACTATTTTATCACTTACTGAACATGGAGTCCAACCTCTGCCAACCTTCACTGAGCACTAGACCAAATCGGCTGCATACTTGTAGAGTATAGTGGCCACTTTGGATCTTATTTCCTCCACAGCACCTCTCCAGGACTAAGCAGGTACTGCAACACTATTCACTTTTCAACCGCAGCCCGTCTAATTCCAATGATATTTTTCCTTTGTTTATAATTCCCCCATATGGGCTCTTATTATATTCAGGTCCTGCGACTGTGATTGCATCAAGTAGGCGATCCCAACTGCTCACTGTCAAGGCTGCTTTCATAGAGGAGTAGCCCCTCTACACAGTTGTTATTTTGTGACAATACAGGAAATTGGTCCCAACCAGTGGCTAAATGTTTAAAGAATTTTTAGTGTATTGAAACATATTGCTCAAGTTTGCTGCTGGTTGATTGGATGGACAGGGTCAGGTGACTGGCTGGCTGGGACACACAGTGTGCATCACCCTGTGGGAGGCAGAGTTGCACAAGGCATAGAATGAGAAGGGTGTCCCCCAGGACTCCCCTTGTGCTGAGGAGAAGTGGAGATGCCCTTTAGGCTCTGAGGAAGTGCTACAACCCAAAGCGCATGCTGTGCCACCCCTGTGGTCAAAAGGGACAGCCAACTGACACGCAGCTGTTTCGCCTAGGTGCACACTTTAACCATAGGGAAGATATGTTTATTGGCCCCCTGGCAGCAGTACCACTTTCAACTGTTGAAAAGTTAAAAAAAAAGAAAAAAAAATACTTCCATCTCGCATGCTCCTGCCATTTTGGTCCCCGTAACATAGTACTGGTCATGTGACCTCTGCAGCCAATCACTTGTCTCAATACTGTTGATGCCAGTGATTTGCCAGTGGTCACATGATTAGATGGGCATGGGAACATAGAACCCAAAATTGAGTAAGCCGCACAGAGGAGTGCAACCTGCTGATTTCAGTAAATATCAGTTTATATCATGAGCTGAAGAGGATGAGGCGAGGGCTTGGAAGGGACAGAGTGATGGTGGGTGGGCTATTTAACACCCATGTGCTAGGCCTACTAGAGTATTAAAATGGCCCTGTTCACTGTCAGTCAACTCTGACATTACCCAAATAACAGTCAGCGGTGGGGACCGTCGACATGACAGATTCACTGCACTGAGAGAAGAGGTGCGGTAGGGTACGGGGAAAAGATGTGCGTATGAGTAAAAGGATAGACCCATGGGCGTAACTATAGAGGATGCAGGGGATGCGGTTGCACCCGGGCCCAGGAGCCTTAGGGGGCCCATAAGGCTTCTCTTCTCCATATAGGGAGCCCAGTACTATGAGTTGGGGGCCCTGTTACAAGTTTTGCATCGGGGCCCGGGAACTTCAAGTTACGCCTCTGGTAGACCTCATTGATGTCAGCAGGGCAGCGGCTGCAGAGCTATGGATATGACCCCGCTGACATGAGGACATGACACCCAATCTTTAGGGTGTACTTACATTGGCGAATGCAATATCAGTCCAAAACCTGGGACCCATATCACATTTGTAAACGCATCGCCGTACGTGTGAGTTTCACATGTTGTTCCAATACTTATGTTAAAAATACGCATCACACCGCACTCACATGCATATTACTTGCCATGCAAGTGTGATGTGATGAAATGTTTTTGCCTCCCATAGGAAGTAATGGGCAATATCGCCCAAAAATAGGACTTACTGTGATTTTTCCATCTCGGACTCTTGGTTCAAGAGAAAAATCGGTCATGTAAATGAACCTATTTAAAATAGTGGGTTCTTTTTACATGCGACTTCTGTGGATCTTGCAATGCGCAGGAATCGTGGGAACAGGGCAGCATCCCCTCCAGTCCAGGCATTAGTGTCGGTCAGTACGTTTTGGCGCATCGCACTAATTTGCCATGACTTATTTTTCTTCCAACTATATGTTGCAATCATATTCCATCCCATGACACCGTCCCTTTAATTGTGCCTAGTCTGCTGCGTAGGGTTCTGTAAAGCCAGTAAACTCTTTGATCTAATCAGCTCTGATCCCGGCATGATTTGTGGCTGCGCATAGCGAATAATATATGAATCAGCTTTAAGTAGAGAATGCAACACAACTAATCCGAACCATAAAAAACAAGCGCAGCGCCGAGTGTTTAATGATGACACTTTGTGGGCAGTGGAGGTGCCTGTAATTTTAATCATACATCTTCTCTGACAAGGTCATTAAGAAAAAAAAGTTTTGAAAGCATTACAGAAATCCATTTTCCCCAATATATGGCATTGTAGCGGCGACGACTCGGTGCCAGAAGTCAAGTTATATAGAAAACTAGAAACTCGGAGACAAGGTCATAGAAGAAGAGAGGTGATATTTCAAATTTATGGTATGTTTCCTACAGAAAATCAATTAAAATTAGAGAAAGTGAATCATAAACGCTGAGAAGGTTTTTTTTTTTTTTTGTTTTAAAGAGATACCTGAACGTCCTTCCAATGAAGAGGCATAAATATTGGGGGTCATTCTGCATCGGGAAAATAGAGCTTTTTTACAATACAATCTTTGCCTCTACGGTAAAGTTTATTTTACAAGGACACCCCAGAATATATAAAGAGCAAACGGAAGAGATATTTTATGACCAGCGAGTGTCCTTATACACTATGTCGACAAAAGTACTATGAGACGCATAAAAGGTGATGAAATTTGATTTCTTCAGAGTTTTCGATATGGTGTTGGGCCCCTTTGGCCTCAATGACCACAGTAAGCCTCCTAGACATGATTTTCACCAAATTCCCATAGATGTGTGGAGGGATTTGCTTGCATTTCTCAAGGAGAGCTTCAGATAGTGATGCGGTGGATGGGCGTGTTGGGCGGGCAGAGATACGGTGTTCTAGTTCCTCCCAAAGATGCTTGGTGGGATTGAAATATGGACTTTGGGTTTGACAATGAAGTTTACAGATGTTTTGCTCTTCAAGCCAAGCCTCAACACTGCGTGCCGTATGACATGGTGCTCGGTCATGTTGGTAGAGACACGGAGCTGTACCGAAGTATTGCCACAGGGTAGGTGATGCCACATTGTCCGGAATGTCTTTGTAACTATTGGCATTGAGGGTGGACTTCACTTTAATTAATGGCCCTAGTTTTTTCCTGTAGATCAACCCCCACACCATAACAGAACCTCCTTCAGATTCCACTGTTGGGACAATGCAGTCATGTAAAAAACACTCTTCAGGTAACTGCCACACCCAAGTGCAACCATCTGAGTGGAAGGTGGTGTACTGTGATTCAGTTGCGGAAAAGGCTTGCTTCCACTCACTTACAGTCCAAGAATGACACTCCAAGCACCATCACAGGTGCCTCTGTGCATTCATTACTGTGATGTTGTGAGCAGCCTGTAACCAGTCCGGTTTTTGGTTGGAGCCTCTGGCTTTGTAGCCCATGCAGACTGAGAATGTTGGCAGAGGAGAGCCAGGAGTCGGTAACAGGTAATCGCAGTTCACAGTACAAGGAAGGAAGCAGGTAACATTGGCAGAAGGAATGCTAGAGGTCGGTAATAGTAGGTCTCCGTTTGCTTGCAGAGGAGCAGGCAGGTAGTGGAGCTTGACTATGACTGTGAGGCACCATAATCTCACAATAGTGCAGTGGAAGAGCCAGGCTTATATAGAAAGTCTAATCAGGAGCAGGGCGGAGCCAAGACAGGGAACTGGATTAGGGATATAAGAACCAGGCAAAGGTCCAGCAAGGGAGCTGTCCAGAAGGCTGGATAGCTCAGCAAGGAGAGTAGTACAGGAGGTCCTGGGTTGGATCACTGACAGTATCCCCCTCCTTTTAGGATGGCCTCTGGACATCCCAGGGTTTGGCTTATCCAGATACATCCTGTGGAACTCCCCCATGAGTCTTAGAGCATGCACATTTTTGTCCGGCTCCCATAAATTTTCCGTTGTGCCTTCTCGAATTGAGGATCTTCTCTACTACAAACCCCTCCTGACCCTGAACCCTCACCGGTGGAGGAAATGGTTGGTTTCATACGGGGAAGGCGTTATCCTCAAGGGCTTCAGCAGCGCCATGTGAAACACGGGCTGTATCTTCAGCCCGCTGGAGAGTTACAGATGGAAGGCGACCTGACCAACTTTCACAGTAACCCGGAAAGGCCCGATAAACCTTTGACCCAAGTTAGGAGAGAGAAATTTTAGGTTTCTAGTAGATAACCAAACCTGATCATCGACCTGGAAGGTAGGAGAAGCTTTGCAATGTCTGTCCGCTGCCCCCTTATAATGTGCCTGGGCTTCTTGTAGCATCTCTTGAGTTTCCCGTAACATTGATAGCCTGTGCTCAACCATAGAAGTAGTAGTATTTACCAGAATGTCGGAAATAAATACCGGATGTAGACCCAAGTTGGCAAAAAAGGGACTCTGAGATGTGGAACTATGCTACGAGTTATTATAGGCAAATTCTGCTGTTGCCAAGTAGTCCACCCAATCATCCTGGAGGTAGGAAAAGAAGCTGCATGGGTATTATTCAAGAGTCTGGTTGGTCCTTTCAGTCTGACCATTGTACTGGGGATGAAAGGCGGAAGACAAATTGACCATAATCTCTAAGGCAGTACAGAAGCTATTCCAGAATTTTGAGGCAAACTGCACCTCACTATCAGAAACTACATTGTCTGGAATACCATGTAGTCTAAATATCTCCTTGATCATCAACTCTGCAGTTTGATCAGCAGTAGGAATCTCTTTGATGGGCCATTTATGTTAGTTGGTCCACCACAACAAGGATGATAGTCATTTCTTTTGAAGGGCGAGACCCACAATAAAATCCATTGATATTGATCTCCAAGGCGTGGAAGGGACTGGAAGAGGTTGAAGAAGTCCTAACAGAGGAGATTGTGGTGTCTTGTTTCATGTTCATGTTACACAGGAGGCAATATATCTTTTCACATCGCTCTTACAATTAGGCCACCAGAATGAATGAAGCAATAGTTCCAGAGTCTTTGTGACTTCAAGATAACTTGCAAGTTTAGAATCATTGACAAAGTTAAGAGCTTCAAGTCGACTAGAATCAAAGACATGCAGTCTGTTTCCCTGCATCTAAACCCCTTCTTAAAAGAAAGATCCACATTCTTAGAAGGATGTTTGAGAAAAGTGTCATTTTGGTATCCATCTTTGAATCTTGAAAAAAATTGTCCTGAGTTAAGTATTCCCAGGAATTTGGGGGGGAACGAGATGGTACAGTCACTATTAGACCCTTCCTCTGGCTCAGCCAGGATCCTGGATAAGGCATCGGCTTTGCTATTTCTTGAAACAGGATAATAAGAGATGGTAAAATTAAATCTGGAGAAGAATAAGACCCAACGTGCTTATCTTGCCGACAGTCTCTTAGCTTCACGAATAAATTCTAGATTTTTGTGGTGAGTGAGGACAATTACAGGGTGATTGGCACCTTCCAAAAATGTCTCCATTCGGAGAGGGCACCTCTAATGGCCAACAATTCTTTATTCCAAATGTCATAGTTAATTTCAGCTTATGACATGAAATGCGACAAAAATGCTCATGGGTGCAGTTGCATCTTATCTCCGACTTGTTGAGACAAGATAGCTCCCACATCAGAATCGGAGGCATCCACTTCCACAACAAAGGGTAATTCTGAATTTGGATGAACTAGTACTGGTGCAGAAGTGAACAGAGCTTTTAGTTTTTCACAGGCGCCCTGTGACTCTGGAGACCATGAATATGTTTTGGATTTCTTTGTAAGTGAAGTGATTGATAAGATGATTTGTAGAGATGAGCGAGCGTACTCGGCCACGCCCCTTTTTCGCCCGAGTACCGCGATTTTCGAGTACTTCCGTACTCGGGTGAAAAGATTCGGGGGGCGCCGTGGGTGAGTGGGGGGTTGCAGCGGGGAGTAGGGGGGAGAGAGAGAGAGAGAGAGAGGGCTCCCCCCTGTTCCCCGCTGCTACCCCCCGCGCTGCCACGCCTCCCCCCGCCCCCCGGCACCCCCCGAATCTTTTCACCCGAGTACTGAAGTACTCGAAAATCGCGGTGCTCGATCGAGTAATTACTCGAAACGAGTACGTTCTCTCATCTCTAATGATTTGTGAGAAATCTTTAATGAATCTCCAGTAGAAATTTGCAAATGGTTTGAAGCATTGCACGTCTTCTTGGAGTGCACCAATCAACCACGGCTTTAATTTTGCTATACCATACTCAGACTGGCTGGGGGAATGATATACCCAAGGAATTTGGATCCTGGTTTGTTCAAACTCACACTTTTCCAGTTTTATATAAAGATTATTCTCTTGGAGATGTTCCAGGAGCAGTCGGACACGCCTGTGATGCTCCTCCAAACTGTCAGAAAATATAAGAATGTCATCGAGGTAAGCAACAGCAAATTGATCAAAAAAATCACAGAAGGCCTAGGAGGCCAGGGAAATTTAAAATCTCTCTTCTCCCGGCTAGTATGAGTAGCCGAGAACCGAGAGATGTCATCGGGAACTGCTGTATGCGGTTCCCGGTCACATGATCGCGGTTATCCAATGGATAACGGCGATCATGTACATGTAAAAAAAAAAATCTTAAAAGTTTTTTTTCATCTCCTCTCATGGATCATATCCATGAGGGGCCTGTCACAGAAAAGACGAACGTAAAAGAGATAAATTTTATTGAAGTTTCATTAAAAACTACACTTAGGGCACAACATATAACACACACAAAAGGTGTCGCCAAGACAAGAGGAAGTGGCGCACCTACTACACTTGGACAAACATTCACACATACGGTCTGAGCCCCACCGGCTAGGGTTATTAATAATGTGTCGGATGAACTGAGGGTCCGACAGTAGGCTGCGGAGAGGCCTAGTGGTGAATTAGAAGAAATGCCAATATGGGCTTAACAACTCGTTTATGGCCTCCACGCTTAAAGTCTTTCACTCAGACTAAAGACCCTTTGTGAAATTCATTCAATAGAAATTGATAGGGTCTTGTTTATAGAGTGCCTGGGCTGGTGGGGCCTCGGATAGAAGTGTTTTAATTTCTAAAAAGACTGACTCTACGGTCTTATTTTCAAATAGAATGCTACAGAGAGTGTGTCTCCAAGTACCTCAATGGTATGTAAAGGTAAGTATGTTATTCCTGAGTAATGAATTTCAATGGAGAATGTCTCTGTAGGTGACCAGCTCATTAAAAACTTTGTACAGATTGTGTATGCTGTGTGGTTAAGCTCTTTAGTATATAATTCTGCTCGTTTACTACAACTATAAACGATTTCGACTCTACGCGTTTCGCCACTCCATGTGTGTGGCTCTTCAGGAGGATTCGTATTTTGGATATACAGAGCAGCTAAAGAAGAGTTTTAGTCTAATAGAGCTTAGAACAAGGTAGAATCAAAATCAAAGCGATGTTAGTCCAATGTTGAACATCTACTATCAAGATTCTCTCAAAGCTATAAGGGGATGAACTTAGATACTAGCTGGGGTGCGGATCATGTCCTAACCCTGTCTGGTTCACTGATGGGTTCTAGCTAATACAGAAGCCCATCTGGTCTCCAAACCCAATATACAATCTCTAAAAAGATTCAGAGAATATAGAGAAAAGACGAGAATAGCTCAAATGTTAGAGCTGTCCTCAGAGCTAGACTGAGTTCTTTTAATGTTGAAGCTTGTCAGTATATAAAGCTGAGTAAAAAAGGACTGTTAGGGGTATGAGACAAAATTAGTACTCATGGCCTAAACTCCTACGCATGGATACCGCAGCTTTTAGATTTCTGACATTAATCAGATAGTCAGGCTGTGTATAGGTAGCGTGGACCTGAAGGAGAGGATTATCCTCCTATCCAAAAACCCTTTCAATAAAGAGTACAGCCGCTGTCTGAATAGCTCAGTGCTAGGTCAAAAAATCTAGACCATCGAAGCTAGAAAAAATATCCCCATTAGATATAAGTAGCTTAAAGAGAGAGAGTAAAATAAAAAATGGTAGCTCCCACAGCCTTGATGGTAGGATGGTATATCCATGAGGGGAGATTAAATTCTGTACCTAAGGCCCTCAGATTTATCCGTGGACCTTACTCCAGCTTCAAAATGGCGGATGCAAGCTCAAAAGCTGCGGATTACCGAGGTAATTTAAAATCTCCCTGCTTCTGGCTAAGAGCCTGGAGATTTCACGGCGGGTCATGGTACGCGGTTCTTGACCACATGATTGCCATTATCCAATGGATAACAGTGATCACGTAAAAGTAAACAAAAGCTAAAGTTTCACTCTCCGTCACAGATCCAAACCATGAGGGGAGGTGAAATTATTTACCTAAGGCCTCCGGCAATGTCGCCCGATAGGATCCTTATCCGTGGACCTTTCCTCAGCTTTGGCGTATGCTCCTGTCGGCGAAACAGCGGACGCAAGCACAGTGGCTGGGGAGGGCCTGGGAAATCTAAAATCTCATTGTTCCTGGCTACTAAAGGCAGCTGAGAGCCTGGAGCAGTAACTGAGGGCCGTGGTGAGCGGTCCCTGGTCATGTGATCACCATTATCTAATGGAAGACGTAAAAGTTAAAAACAGTTGAAGTTTAATGCCCCTTTCGGTTTGGGCCCGTTCTGCAGCTAGACATAAGATTAGGGCCACAATGGGTATGTTTCTGAACACAGGACAAACAGGGGGATCCATGTTGGGGTGAAAGTCTTCATTCATATGTGTGCTGTACAAAAAAAACAGTTTTTAAAATGACACAAGCGCAAAAAAAAAATGAAAATCTTAATTTTTTTTCTTCTGCTCTGCTTAGATTCATTCAAAAACTGTGGGGTCAAAATTTGGGCCCTGTTGTGCATACAGATATAAGATTAGGGCCACAATGGGTATATTTCTGAACACAGGACAAACAGGGGTATCTATTTTGGGGTGCAATTCCACATTTACATATGCACTATAGAAAATTCATGTCTTTAAAATGACATATTTGCAAAAATATGAAATTTTATTTTTTAAAAATACCCCTGACACCCCTCAGTGAATACATTATTATTTTTTTTATTTATTTTTTTTTAAATGGGGTCATTTGTGGGGGTATCTATCATTCTCACACCCATGAGCCTTTGCCATCTTGGCTTGGTGTAGGAAAACAAAGTGTTCCTCAAAAATTAATAATAATCAATGTTAAATTTGTACGTCTCCTAAATGGTTAAAAAAAAACCTGATGTATTTCCAACGTGCTTCCAGAATAAAGTAAACAGATGGAAATATATATCTCATCAAAAATTTGTACAGTATGTTTGCACATATTTGAGATATTACAGTTGAAAATGTGAAAAAAATGTACATTTTTTCAAAATGTTCCCAATTTTGGCACTTTTAATATATATCCACAAATTCTGTCAGTCTAGTTTTACCACCTAAATGAAGTACAATATGTGGTGAAAAAACAATGTTAGAATTACTTGGATATGCAAAACCTTTACGGAGTTATTCTATGTTAAAGTGACACATGTCAGATTTCCAAAATTTGGTCTGGTCATTAAGGCGCAAACAGGCTTGGTCGCTAAGGGGTGAGAGTCCATAAAATTCCCTCCAGCTCCTGAATCTAATATAGCGGAGCATTGTAATTTCTGGTCCCCGACTAGGACCTGTATCGGAATGACGAAGTGGAAAGATGGGGCGCATATCTTGCCTTTCTCTTGAGTGAGAGATGGGATGGCCTGTGTCTCCAGACCCAGAATGTCAGATTTCGCTATGGTCTTAGCACTGGTAACGGCAATAGTTTTTTGGAACTTGTTGGGGCAGTTAACGGCATAATGTCCTGAGCTCCAGCACCCCACAATAGAGACAGAGATGCTCTGTATGGCGCCTTTCCATCTCCGCTAAGGAAAGAGGTTTGCGGATGACATCGATCTGCATTGGTTTAGAGGAAGCTTCAGTCTTTTACTGGGTGTTTAATGCTCGTTGGCTGTAAGAAAAAGCAGGGTGGTTCAAAAATCCCGTAGCTTCTCCTTCTTATGTTCAGTAAGTCTTTGATCCACACAGATACAGGACTGAATAAAGTCCTCCAAGTTGCCAGGGGTCTCGACTCTGGCAAGTTTATCCTTTACTGGTTCGGATAATCCTTGTTGGAAGTGACTCTTCTAGGCGGCTTGGTTCCATGTGGTATTTGTCACCCTGCGACGAAATTCTGCCGCATATTTGGCAACCTATAGATCTAGTTTGACATCTAGCAGTCACTCCTTTGGAACAGATTCACACCAAATCCGTTAGTCAGTTGAGAAAAAAAGAGACGTACTGGATTTATGATCTTATAATGAATTATGATTTAATTATGAACTAAATACGAATTGTATATAATAGGAGGCTGTGGTAGTAAGTATTGCACTATAGTAAAACAGAATGTTTATGAATGGAACGGCGAAGGATATTTGTAGTGGAGGGAGGTGGCTCCCCATTATAGTAAACACCGGTCACTATGAATGAGATTGTAAAATCGAGATCCCATTGAGAAAAAGGTGATGTATGGAGTCACATGGATAGGAAGTAACGCCGATCACATGACGCCAAGATGGCCCCGATGCTGGTGTGCATCGTGATAAGTGTAAGTGGACATTTTAAATCTTCTATATAAATGTGGATGTATTTGCAATATGTATGTATGTATTATGCTTGAGAAACGCAAAGATTATATTGCCGAAACGCATCGCAGGAACAAAAGGATATACTATGGACGATAGAGTCTACTTTTAATCTCTTTTGGGTTCCGGAGCGCGGGGATTTTTTATTTGTTAGTACACCACTTCTTCCTGTCACTGGTAAACAAGGTGGGTTGCATCTGAAAGAAGATTCAGCACTGATTTAGGAATCCTTGGTATTGGCGACGATCTCCATGAAGTTTTGCTGGAGTGGTTCAGCCAATCACAATCAGAGCTACCAGCAGGCGGGGATTTTAAATCCCTGGCTGCTGATAGCTCAGAACTACAGAGGCGGGGACAGCGGCAGGAGCCCCGGCTGAGCCCCAGCAGGTGAGTATTCAATTTTTTTTAATTGGCTTTAGAGGGAAGGGCTTATGAAGCCCTTCCCTGAAAAGCCATTCACGTCTTCCGGGGCTCAGCAGCGACTTCCGCTACTGTCCCCGACTCTGCACTGCTGTTTTGAGTTAGCAGCCGGGGATTTAAAATCCCCGCCTGCTGGTAGCTCTGATTGTGATTGGCTGAAGTGCTTCAGCCAATCACAATCAGAGCTACCAGCAGGTGGAGATTTTAAATCCCCAGCTGCTGATAGCTCAGAACTACAGAGCCGGGGACAGCGCCAGAAGTCGCGGCTGAGCCCCGGCAGCTGAAGGGAGGTGAGTATTGATCTTTTTTTTATGGACTTTTTTAAAATGGCTTTTCAGGGAAGGGCTTATGAAGCCCTTTCCTGAAAAGCCAATGACGGGGATACCGGCAGCAGGTTTCTCTACCGCAACTGTCACGTGTGACAGCTGCGGTTGAGAATTAAAGAATTCCTCTGCTGCATCTGCCACAGATGTGGCAGATGTAGCAGCAGGGAATTCTTTTAACTAGCAGGGGTGAAGGAAACATCTTCATGCCTGCGGGGGTCACGGCAGCGGCGGAGAGGTAAGTTTTTTTTTTTGCACTAAAATGTTTCTTTTTCAGGGAAGGGCTTATATGTAAAGCCCTTCCCTGAAAAAGAATGCAGAGGGCCAGCAGAGCATTGTTTTCAATGGAGCCGCCGGCAGCAGCCACGGCTCCATTGACAACAAGCACGCAGCTGTGTTCACGCATGTTTTTGCTCGTACTTAACAAAACAAATAATCAACTTACATATACTTAAAGGGATTCTGCCAGCTTGAATATCTTGTCCAAACTGCAGGCATCATGTTACAGAGCAGGATGAGCCGAGCAGATTGATATATAGTTTTATGGTGAAAGATTTAGCATAACTTGTGGTTTATTCATTGATATCTCTGCTCATTCTGAGCTGAACAGTCCACTGGGCGGTGCTATCAGTGACTGACAGCTGTCTGTGAATGACTGTACATACAAGGAAGGCTGTGAATCACTGACAGGACCTCCCATTGGACTGGTCAGCTCAGAATGAGCAGATATATCAATGAATAAATCAGGTTGTACTGAATCTTTCCATATAAAACTATATATCAATCTGCTCAGCTCCTCCTGCTCTATAACATGATGCCTGCCATTTGGACAGCAAGTTCAAACTGACCAACTCCCTCCAGTTAGGAGCTCAAAACTAATACTTAAGTGAGTACCTACAGTGGATAATTACTGTATTTTTCCTCAGATCTTGTCCCTTAGCTCCTTTTTAGCTGAGCTCTGTAAGAACAGAGCTGTAATCTTTGACTGTAGTTTAGTTTAATCTGAAGTAGTCTGAGACACACCCCCTGCCTCATCATTGGTTCAGGATGCCTCCTCTGCAGCCTAAACCAATTACCAGATAAGGGGTGTGTCTTAAACTACCTCATATTAGGCACTGTAGCTAAACTACAGTCACAGAGCTCATCGCTGTCCCTGCGGAGCCCTGCTAAAACACAATTAGGAGACAAGATATGAGGAAAAATACAGTAATTATCCCCTGTAGGTACTCATTCACATATCAATTTTGAGCTCCTCACTGGAAAGTTGCTGTAAGTTGTTTATTATGGTTTAAAGTCCCTGGAAGTGTGTGCTCTACAAACTCAAATTCTAAATAGATTTCCTTTTTGCCTCTTAATTTCGCACGTATTTTCAATATCAAGACCGAGCAATTTTTTCCGCTTTTTCATTGTCGCATTTCAAGAATCATAACTGTTTTATTTTGTTGTCAATGTAGCTGCGTAAGAGCTTGTGTTTTGCAGAACAAGCTGTCGTTGCACAATTTTGAATTGCATATAATTTATTTATTAGCTATTATGATTTTTTGGAGGGGAGGGAATGCAGAAAAAACAGCAATTCCGCCATTTTTGCAGGTTTTTTTGTGCAGTAAAAACATCCACTTAACTTTATTCATTGGGTTGGTACTAATAAGGCGATACCAAATACATTCATAGTTTTTTTTATACTTTAGTACTTTTGCACAATAACATGTTTGGCTTTTTTTATTAAAAAAAAAGCATTTTTATGTTTTTCTTTTATAAAAAAAAAAAGCCATTTTTATGTTACCTCATGCTGAGAGCCATATATTTATCTTTCCATCAACAGAGCCATACTAGGGCTTGTATTTTCTGGAACATGTTAAAAGCTTTTTGTTACTATTTTGGTGTACATATTATTTGTCGTTAAGTTGTTACAAATTTTTTGGAGGGTGAATGCAAAAAGTCCTGCAGTTCTGTTATTGTATTTTTTTTAACCATTTACCATGCAGTAAAAATAGCAATTTAACTTTATTCTGTGTGACGGTACCAAGTACGTCTTTTCTTTAAAGGGATTGTCCCACTGTTATGATTGTGTGGGCTACTAAGCATGGGGCCCACACGATTGAGACCAAAACTGATAGATAGGGAAGACATGGAAACACAAGGAACTTCCACAGATATACACCTCTCTCTATCAACAACTGGTTTAGTGACACAGACCTACCTGAACGGGGACATCGCCCTGATAAAGGGCGGCCCAGCGGTCTCCGGATCTGGGCCCTAGCTGCTCCTAGGAACCACGTACCCAGGATACGAAACATAAACCTGCCACCACGACAGGGACAACTGGACAGAGAAAGCTGACACACAGAGCCGGAATCACACCATACAGCAACCACAATGCAACCACTAGTAGCAGATGTTAAGCTATAAATGCCAGGTATTAGTTGACATTTTGATCAAAATATGGAAGCTAGCAGGCCACATCATGGCTCCTGGCTATACCACTATTCCCTACACTAACCAGGAGTCCAGCGGCACCGTACACAGTTCAAACCGCAAGCTGCAACAGCACAGACAACAGGACACAAGTCACACAGTAAGCTGTACAGGACAGACAACAGGACACAAGGCACACAGCAAGCTGTACAGGACAGACAACAGGAGAAAAGTCACACAGCAAGTTGTTCGGATAGGGATACATGACTGCTCACTCTGGATACCAAACAGACACTGACAGGAGCAAGGTTTCAATGTGAGCAAAGACCTGGGAGATTGGCTAGCAGAAGATCACCACACCCAGCCAGCTCAATCACCACCACCTGTGGAGCTGTGCTGCTAGAAACCTTAGTACTACAGGTCCCAGCAGTACAACGTATCACCCACTGTTACGATCGTGTAGGCTACTATGCACGAGGCCCACACGATCGTGACCAAGACCGTTAGATAGGGAAGGTATGGAAACACAAGGAACTTCCACAGATATACACCTCTCCCTATCAACTACTGGTTTAGTGACACAGACCTACCTGAACGGGGACATCGCCCTGATAAAGGGCGGCCCGGCGGACTTCGGATCTGGGCCCTAGCTGCTCCTAGGAACCACGCACCCAGGATAGGAAACATAAACATGCCACCACAACAGGGACAACTAGACAGAGAAAGCTGACACACAGAGCCGGAATTACACCATACAGCAGCCACAATGCAACCACTAGTAGCAGGTGATAAGCTATAAATAACAGGTATTAGTTGACATTTTGATCAAAATATGGAAGCTAGCGGGCCACGTCATGGCTCCTGGCTATACCGCGAGTCCCTATACTAACCAGGAGTCCACCGCTACCGCACACAGTTCACACCGCAAGCTGCAACAGCACTGACAACAGGACACAAGTCACACAGTAAGCTGTAGAGGACAGACAACAGGACACAAGGCACACAGCAAGCTGTACAGGACAGACAACAGGAGAAAAGTCACACAGCAGGCTGTACAGGACAGACAACAGGAGAAAAGTCACACAGCAAGCTGTTCCGACAAGGATACATGACTGCTCACTCTGGATATCAAACAGACACTGACAGGAGCAGGGTTTTAATGTGAGCAAAGACCTGGGAGATTGGCTAGCAGGAGATCACCACACCCAGCCAGCTCAATCACCACCACCTGTGGAGCTGTGCTGCTAGAAACCTTAGTACTACAGGTCCCAGCAGTACAAAGTATCACCCACGACTAAAAATTGCTTCACAACCAATGCCCAGGTCATGTGACTGCTGCAGCCAATCACTGGCCACAGCAGTGACCTTTTATAGCTAATGATTGGAGGCAGAAGTCACATGTCCTGGTCAGCTGCAACCAGAAAGGAAAGAGTGGTTGTGAAGCAATTTTAAAGGGAACCTGTCACCTGTCACTTAGTTATGGTGCTGTTAGGGGACATGACAGAGAGCTAGGTGATGTAGTTCTTATACTCACGAACTCCCGTGATCCAGTGCTGTCCCCCTCTGAAGTTGGCTCTCAGCACGAAATTCTGACTCTTTTCAGAATTGTTTTCTTTTAGGGGGATTGGAGGGTTAAATTGTACAACTTTATCAAAATACTTTATTAAATTTATACCTTTGACTTTCTTATTTGCCACTGTAGGGGACTTGAAGAAATATCAATAAGGATTTGAAATATACAGAGGGGAATATATTATACTACTTTCACCAAAATTCTGGCAGCAAGAAGTCGTAATTTTGGCAAAAGTGCTATTTTGCACCAAAATGTGCAACTTTTTGAATTTTTACAATTTTTTTTTTGGGGGGGGGAGGGTGGGGGGAGGGGGATTTGCTGGCACTGGGAGTGCCTGCTGCAGCCCGTTAGATTTATTATGATTTATACCAGAAAGCTGGCCTAACTTCTAGCTGAAATCTTCACAAGCTCATGGCTGGCATAATTTCTTCCTTTACCACATGGAAAGGCCCTTTTCTGCCGCAACAATTATCGCTCAAAATTCGTTTAAACAAAGTTTTTTGAGCGATAATCGTTGTGTGTAAATGCTTCCGTCTTTCACTCCTCGGCTGAACGATGATTTTTAGGTGAGCTTAAAATCCATCCTTCACCCTGAGAGAGATAACACAGACCACAAGCTGTGTTCTGCACAGGAGCGCTGATTACATTGTATTCAGCTGACAGCCCCATGTGAGAACAATGGAGCTGATTACAGAGCTCAGACTACCTGCTGTCTTCTGCAAGCAGCTCCAAGAAGCTCATTTACATGCAAATCAGGCTAATAAAGTGCTAAAGGGCATTATTGCCCATTAGCACTTTATGCAAAATGATCACTGATACTGTCAATCTTTTAATCATTTGAAATTTGCATGTAAATGAGCCTTTATGTACAAAATGCTGGTCTCGATAGATCTGTCCCTTAGTATATCAAAGTATTATTGCAGCAACCTACTAGGCCATGCTCCTAGCGTGACATTATAGCAGACCTGGGGGTCTTTGTTAGACCCCGGCTGCTATAGTAAAGCATCAGTCCACTGCGAGAACATTGCAGAGAGTCAAAGTGCTGACAGAGGGAGCCAGCGCTGTCTGTCAAACTCCTTAGATGCAGTGGTTGCCATGGCATAAAAGGGCTTATTCATGCGGATGATTTTAACCCCTTAAGGACATGGCCTATTTTAGCCCAAAGGACGCAACGATTTTGGTGGATTTCTCATCTACACTTTTTGACAAACTGTAGCTTTTATTGGTACCATTTTGGGGTAAATATACTATATGGTAAAGCTTTTATTATTTTTTTTATAGTAGGAAAACATCAATTCTGCAATTTTTTTTTACAGTGTTAATCATGCAGCTTAAATAATATGACACATTTTTTCTGCGGGTCGGTACGATTACCATGGTACCAAAATTCTTCTTATATGTTTAGGCTTTACCACTTTTCCACAATAAAAAGGTAGCACATGAGATGAGGACCCTTAAACGGCTGCTGTAAAAAGACAATACAGCGGTCATTAGGGGGTTAATACATAAACTAAACTGGGCATTTGTACTTTTCCTACTCAGTTTTTTATTTCTCCGAGACGTTCCAGCCTCTCCGCTGGCGTTAGTCATAGTCGCTCCCGACGCAAGTCGTTCTGCTGTAGCGACAGAAACATCATCCCCCTCCGGCTATTGTCACAGATAAATAAAATAAGAATAATCTACTGCGCGACGCATCCGTAATCGTAAGAAGGACGGTTATAATTTAAGCGGTTTTACGGCGGAGCTGACGGGAAATTGCTTGAGGGAACAACAGAGTAAAAATGAGAAGTGAGAGCAAAGCTTCAGCAACTGTGCAGATCAATAAATGCAAACATCTGTTCGACCAGATCTGCAAACGTAGCAAACCAATGGTACTCTAAGAACATCCGCTTAGCACCCTTAAAAAAGAGGGACATTTAAAGGGGTTGTCATATCGTAGACAACACATCATGGCGGGGTGAGCTGGGTATATGATATGTGGCCTGCTGTACGGTAATGGAGGAGCTCGCTTCCTCCTTCCAACGTGAGCGGTGCTGCTACTACAGCGTTGCTCCGGTAGTCCTGGCCACGCACTCCAGCCCCTCACCACTTAATGATGCAGGCGGTGTCGTGACTAGAGTGCCACCAGCCCTGAAGACTCGGGACCACAATAGGGACTAGGCGAATTTGGGTGTTCCGTGCGGCTTATGCCACGTAGGGTAGCATCCCCCGCTAGGGGTGCATATTGGGCCCCCTGTGTCTGCCGAGCAGGGGGACTCAAGTGAGGAGAGCCTGGAGTCGCAGTAAATTGGCATATTCGGGGGGGAAATAAATCAGTGGAACTCCACATGGGAGGCACCGCACTACTCGGCCCTGCTGCCCCAACTCCTATATCAGCCTCCATAGGGCTAGCGGTAGAGTTGTTGCTGTCGGAATATAGCTCTTTTTCCGACACAGTTGTGGTATCACTACCTGAGCGGCTAGATCAAAAGAAAAAAAATTAACCCCAAAAGAAAAATGGGGTATTCTTCACTTTTTGGGTGAAGCAGGGTGATTAGAGTATGAGGGGCGATAATAACAGGGTGATTGTGGGGATACTGCTCCCGGGAATAAGATCAATCTTGCAATCCGATTCCCGGTTCAGAGGTAACTAGAGATAAGCGAGCACCAAAATGCTCGGGTGCTCGTTACTCGGGACGAAATTATCGCGATGCTCGAGGGTTCGTTTCGAGTAACGAACCCCATTGAAGTCAATGGGCGACTTGAGCATTTTTGTATTTCGCCGATGCTCGCTAAGGTTTCCATTTGTGAAAATCTGGGCAATTCAAGAAAGTGATGGGAACGACACAGCAACGGATAGGGCAGGTGAGGGGCTACATGTTGGGCTGCATCTCAAGTTCACAGGTCCCACTATTAAGCCACAATAGCGGCAAGAGTGGGCCCCCCCCCTCCCAACAACTTTTACTTCTGAAAACCCCTCATTAGCAATGCATACCTTAGCTAAGCACCACACTACCTCCAACAAAGCACAATCACTGCCTGCATGACACTCCACTGCCACTTCTCCTGGGTTACATGCTGACCAACCCCCCTGCACGACGCAGTGTCCACAGCGCACACCAAACTGTCCCTGCGCAGCCTTCAGCTGCCCTCATGCCACACCACCCTCATGTCTATTTATGAGTGCGTCTGCCATGAGGAGGAATCGCAGGCACACACTGCAGAGGGTTGGCACGGCTAGGCAGCGACCCTCTTTAAAAGGGGCGGGGCGATAGCCCACAATGCTGTACAGAAGCAATGAGAAATATAATCCTGTGCCACCGCCATCAGGAGCTGCACACGTGGGCATAGCAATGGGGAACCTATGTGCCACACACTATTCATTCTGTCAAGGTGTCTGCATGCCCCAGTCAGACCGCGTTTTTTTATAAATAGTCACAGGCAGGTACAACTCCACAATGGGAATTCCGTGTGCACCCACAGCATGGGTGGCTCCCTGGAACCCACCAGCTGTACATTAATGTATCCCATTGCAGTGCCCTGGACAGCAGAGCTAACGTCAGATTAAATGCAGGTGGGCTTCGGCCCACACTGCATGCCCCAACCTGACCGGGGGTTTTAATTCATAGACACAGGCAGGTACAACTCCCTATTGTGAAGTCCGTGTGGACCCACAGCATGGGTGGGTGCCAGGAAGCCACCGGCGGTACATAAATATATCCCATTGCATTGCCCATCACAGCTGGGTAATGTCATGTTTAATGCAGGTGGGCTTCGGCCCACACTGCATGGCCCAGTCAGATTGGGGTTCTTTAGAAGTGGACACATGCAGTTACAACTCCCTGTGGACCCACAGCATGGGTGGCTCCCTGGAACCCACCGGCTGTACATAAATGTATCCCATTGCAGTGCCCATCACAGCTGAGGTAACGTCCAATTAAATGCAGGTGGGCAAAAAATTAATTGGATTACACTGTAGGCGAGGGCCCCAAAAAATTGGTGTACCAACAGTACTAATGTACGTCAGAAAAATTGCCCATGCCCAACCAAGAGGGCAGGTGAAACCCATTAATCGCTTTGGTTAATGTGGCTTAATTTGTAACTAGGCCTGGAGGCAGCCCAGTTAAAATAAAAATTGGTTCAGGTGAAAGTTTCAACGCTTTAGGCCTTAGTCAGACGGGCGTTTTTTCGCGCGATTTGCGGATCGCATGACGAATACGCATCCGCAAATCGCGTGACCGGTGCGCGCAAGTCGCCCGCAAATCGCCCGAAAATCTGCTCCTAGCCGCGTTTCATTAGAAACGGGCCGGAGCTGTCCAGCGCATTGCATTCAATGGAGACGGCAATACAGCAGTCTCCATTGAAAGCAATGCGCTGCGGGCGAGCCCGGGATGAATTGTCGGTAAGGGCTTAAATATATAAGCCCTTACCTGCAATGCATCCTAAAATGTGTAAAAATAAAAAAAAATTGTATACTCACCTTCTGCCGGCAGCCGGAGCTCCGCGTGGCCGTCCTGCAGTGGGTGTGAAGGGGGTGTGAGTCAGACCTGCCCCCTGATTGGCTCAGCGCTGAGCCAATCAGAGGCATGCCTCACTCACACCCATTCATGAATTCATGAATGGATGTGAGTCAGACCAGCCCCTGATTGGCTCAGCGCTGAGAGGCAGCAGTCACTCACCCATTCATGAATTCATGAATGGGTGTGTGAGTGTTTTCAGCCTCTAATTGGTCAGGGCTGTGACCAATCAGAGGCAGATCATTCAGCAGGCGGGGATTTTAAAGCCCCGCCGGCTGAATAGTGCCAAGAAGCAGTTCAGGAGAACTGACAGCGGCCGCGGCTGGACTCCGGCTGCAGCGGAAAGGTGAGTATACAATTTTTTTTTATTTTAACACATTTTAGGATGAATTGCCGGGAAGGGCTTATATATTTAACCCCTTCCCGACAATTCACCCCGCGCACGCCGGCAGCCCATTGCTTTCAATGGAGCGGCTGTATTGCCGCTCCATTGAATTCAATGGGCAAACATCGTTCTTCTCTGTCACAGCTGTTACAGCTGTGGCAGAGAAGAATGATTTGTCTTCTATATGTTCTCAATGGGGTCGGCGCTGCTGCCGCCGGCCCCATTGAGTGCATATACAGAAGAGAACAGGAATCGCAGATCGCAGATAGGTGCGATCTGCGATTTTCTGTTCTATAATTTATCAGACGAGCGCATAAAAAGCGCTCATGTGTCCGATACCATTGCAAAGCAATGGTTTTAAAAAATCGCCGGACGCATGCGCATGCGCAAATCGCGGCTAAAAACGCCCGAAGGCCTTAATGAGCATTGAAACGTATAAAAATTTTTCTTAGCCTTGTGGGCCTAAGAAAAATTGCCCGTTCGGCGTGATTACGTCAGGTTTCAGGAGGAGGAGCAGGAGGAGGAGGATGAATATTATACACAGATTGATGAAGCTAAAAGGTCCCCGTTTTTGATGGGGATACAGAACGATGCTTCCATCCGCAGGTGCAGCCTACGTATTGTTTAGGTATCACTGCTGTCCGCTGGTGAAGAAGAGAAGTTTGGGGAAATCCAGGCTTTGTTCATCTTGATGAGTGTAAGCCTGTCGGCACTGTCGGTTGACAGGCGGGTACGCTTATCCGTGATGATTCCCCCAGCCACACTAAACACACTCTCTGACAAGACGCTAGCCGCAGGACAAGCAAGCACCTCCAGGGCATACAGCGCGAGTTCAGGCCACGTGTCCAGCTTCGACACCCAGTAGTTGTAGGGGGCAGAGGCGTCACGGAGGACGGTCGTACGATCGGCTACGTACTCCCTCACCATCCTTTTACAGTGCTCCCGCCGACTCAGCCTTGACTGGGGAGCGGTGACACAGTCTTGCTGGGGAGCCAGAAAGCTGTCAAAGGACTTAGAGAGTGTTCCCCTGTCTGTGCTGTACATGCTGCCTGATCTCTGCGCCTCCCCTGCTACCTGGCCCTCGGAACTGCGCCTTCGGCCACTAGCCCTGTCGGATGGGAATTTTACCATCAGTTTGTCCGCCAGGGTTCTGTGGTATAGCATCACTCTCGAACCCCTTTCCTCTTCGGGTATGAGAGTGGAAAGGTTCTCCTTATACCGTGGGTCGAGCAGTGTGTACACCCAGTAATCCGTAGTGGCCAGAATGCGTGTAACGTGAGGGTCACGAGAAAGGCATCCTAACATGAATTCAGCCATGTGTGCCAGGGTACCTGTACGCAACACATGGCTGTCCTCACTAGGAAGATCACTTTCAGGATCCTCCTCCTCCTCCTCAGGCCATACACGCTGAAAGGATGACAGGCAAGCAGCATGGGTACCCTCAGCAGTGGCCAAGCTGTCTCTTCCCCCTCCTCCTCATCCTCCTCATGCTCCTCCTCTTCAACGCGCTGAGATATAGACAGGAGGGTGCTCTGACTATCCAGCGACATACTGTCTTCCCCCGCCTCTGTTTCCGAGCGCAAAGCGTCTGCCTTTATGCTTTGCAGGGAACTTCTCAAGAGGCATAGCAGAGGAATGGTGACGCTAATGATTGCAGCATCGCCGCTCACCATCTGAGTAGACTCCTCAAAGTTTCCAAGGACCTGGCAGATGTCTGCCAACCAGGCCCCCTCTTCTGTAAAGAATTGAGGAGGCTGACTCCCACTGCGCCGCCCATGTTGGAGTTGGTATTCCACTATAGCTCTATGCTGCTCATAGAGCCTGGCCAACATGTGGAGCGTAGAGTTCCACCGTGTGGGAACGTCGCACAACAGTCGGTGCACTGGCAGATGAAACCGATGTTGCAGGGTGCGCAGGGTGGCAGCGTCCGTGTGGGACTTGCGGAAATGTGCGCAGAGGTGGCGCACCTTTCCGAGCAGGTCTGACAAGCGTGGGTAGCTTTTCAGAAAGCGCTGAACCACCAAATTAAAGACGTGGGCCAGGCATGGCACGTGCGTGAGGCTGCCGAGCTGCAGAGTCGCCACCAGGTTACGGCCGTTGTCACACACGACCATGCCCGGTTGGAGGCTCAGCGGCGCAAGCCAGTGGTCGGTCTGCTCTGTCAGACCCTGCAGCAGTTTGTGGGCCATGTGCCTCTTCTCTCCTAAGCTGAGTAGTTTCAGCACGGCCTGCTGACGCTTGCCCACTGCTGTGCTGCCACGCCGTGCGACACCGACTGCTGGCGACGTGCTGCTGCTGACACATCTTGATTGCGAGACAGAGGTTGCGTAGGAGGAGGAGGGTGGTTTAGTGGAGGAAGCATACACCGCCGCAGATACCACCACCGAGCTGGGGCCCGCAATTCTGGGGGTGGGTAGGACGTGAGCGGTCCCAGGCTCTGACTCGGTCCCAGCCTCCACTAAATTCACCCAATGTGCCGTCAGGGAGATATAGTGGCCCTGCCCGCCTGTGCTTGTCCACGTGTCCGTTGTTAAGTGGACCTTGGCAGTAACCGCGTTGGTGAGGGCGCGTACAATGTTGCGGGAGACGTGGTCGTGCAGGGCTGGGACGGCACATCGTGAAAAGTAGTGGCGACTGGGAACTGAGTAGCGCGGGGCCGCCGCCGCCATCATACCTTTGAAAGCCTCCGTTTCCACAACCCTATACGGCAGCATCTCCAGGCTGATAAATTTGTCTATGTGCACGTTTAACGCTTGAGCTTGCGGGTGCGTGGCGGCGTACTTGCGCTCCAACACTTGCGCTAGCGACGGCTGGACGGTGCGCTGAGAGACATTGGTGGATGGGGCCGAGCACAGCGGAGGTGAGGGTGTGGGTGCAGGCCAGGAGACGGTAGTGCCTGTGTCCTGAGAGGGGGGTTGGATCTCAGTGGCAGGTTGGGGCACAGGGGAAGAGGCAGCGGTGCAAACCGGAGGCGGTGAACGGCCTTCGTCCCACCTTGTGGGGTGCTTGGCCATCATATGTCTGCGCATGCTGGTGGTGGTGAGGCTGGTGGTGGTGGCTCCCCGGCTGATTTTGGCGCGACAAAGATTGCACACCACTGTTCGTCGGTCGTCTGCACTCTCAGTGAAAAACTGCCAGACCTTTGAGCACCTCGGTCTCTGCAGGGTGGCATGGCGCGAGGGGGCGCTTTGGGAAACAGTTGGTGGATTATTCGGTCTGGCCCTGCCTCTACCCCTGGCCACCGTACTGCCTCTTCCAACCTGCCCTGCTGCTGCACTTGCCTCCCCCTCTGAAGACCTGTCCTCAGTAGGCGTAGCAAACCAGGTGGGGTCAGTCACCTCATCGTCCTGCTGCTCTTCCTCCGAATCCTCTGTGCGCTCCTCCCTCGTACTTACTCCAATTACTACTACCTGAGTGATAGACAACTGTGTCTCATCGTCATCGTCCTCCTCACCCACTGAAAGCTCTTGAGACAGTTGCCGGAAGTCCCCAGCCTCATCCCCCGGACCCCGGGAACTTTCCAAAGGTTGGGCATCGGTCGCGACAAACTCCTCCAGTGGGAGAGGATTCGGAACCATTGCTGCCCATTCTGGGCAGGGGCCCGAGAACAGTTCCTGGGAGTCTGCCTGCTCCTCAGAATGTGTCATTGTAATGGAGTGAGGAGGCTGGGAGGAAGGAGGAGCAGCAGCCAGAGGATTCAGAGTTGCAGCAGTGGACGGCACAGAACTCTGGGTGGTCGATAGATTGCTGGATGCACTTTCTGCCATCCACGACAGGACCTGCTCACACTGCTCATTTTCTAATAAAGGTCTACCGCGTGGACCCATTAATTGTGAGATGAATGTGGGGACGCCAGAAACGTGCCTCTCTCCTAATCCCGCAGCAGTCAGCTGCGATACACCTGGATCAGGAGCTCGGCCTGTGCCCACACCCTGACTTGGGCCTCCGCGTCCTCGCCCGCGTCCACGTCCCCTAGGCCTACCCCTACCCCTCAGCATGTTGTATTACCAGTAGTGCAGAAACAGAACGCTGTAATTAAATGTGCCGCTTATTGGCCTGTGGTTGGAGGCTGACTTCCCTTACGGAATGCACAGCAGAGCCAGGAAACAATTTTGCGCACGCCTGTAGTGAGATGTAGGTGCGTATGACTGAGCTAGTGGAATTCACAGCGCAGAAGCAGTCAAGTGGCCAAAGGCCAGTAGTAGGCCTTAAGTATTTTGCTTCTATTTTTTTAAAATGCTGAGCTGATACAGCAGACAGATACTGTAGGCAGCGTATAATATTATGTATACTGTTTCCCTCTGGCGGGATGACGGCGATCATGTAACAGAGACAGCAGATCCAGGAAACAATTTTGCGCAAGCCTGCTGTAACGCTTAGCTCGGTATTAATTACGACTACTACCCCCAGCAGATAGATACTGTAGGCAGCGTATAATATTATGTATACTCTTTCCCTCTGGCGGGATGATGGCGATCATGTAACAGAGACAGCAGATTCAGGAAACAATTTTGCGCAAGCCTGCTGTAACGCTTAGCTGCGTATTAATTAGGACTACTACCCCCAGCAGACAGATACTGTAGGCAGCGTATAATATTATGTATACTGTTTCCCTCTGGCGGGATGACAGCGGTGATGTAACAGAGACAGCAGATCCAGGAAACAATTTTGTGCAAGCCTGCTGTAACGCTTAGCTGCGTATTAATTAGGACTACTACCCCCAGCAGATAGATACTGTAGGCAGCGTATAATATTATGTATACTCTTTCCCTCTGGCGGGATGACAGCGCTGATGTAACAGAGACAGCAGATCCAGGAAACAATTTTGCGCAAGCCTGCTGTAACGCTTAGCTGCGTATTAATTAGGACTACTACCCCCAGCAGACACGCAGTAAACTGAAGATGGTCGCAGGCAGCCCAAATATAGTATTTTTCCCCAATTTTTTGGAAAAAGCCCACTGCATATATAGCCTGAATATCTCTTTCCCTGCCTCACCAGTACTGGCCCTATACTCTGTACAATGACTGCAGACTGCAGACGCAATGCTCTGCACGGCCGATATACAAAAAAAAAAAATTGTGCAACACTGCTAAAAGCAGCCTCAACAGTACTGCACACGGTCAGATGTGGCCCTAAGAAGGACCGTTGGGGTTCTTGAAGCCTAAAATAACTCCTAACGCTCTCCCTATAGCAGCTCCGGCACCAGTAGCACTTTCCCTGAGCTATGTCAGAATCCATCTGTTGCGAGCCGCGGGAGGGGCCGATTTATATACTCGGGTGACACCTGATCTCGCCAGCCACTCACTGCAGGGGGGTGGTATAGGGCTTGAACGTCGCAGGGGGAAGTTGTAATGCCTTCCCTGTCTTTCTATTGGCCAGAAAAGCGCGCTAACGTCTCAGAGATGAAAGTGAAAGTAACTCGAACATCGCGTGGTACTCGCCTCTAGTAACGAGCATCTCGAACATGCTAATACTCGAACGAGTATCAAGCTCTAGAGGTAACATCTCAGAAAGTTGTTTCTAAAAAACGTCAGAAAAATCCTCAATATATGGAGGTAACCCCTTTACATTACACTCAGTGGAATGCACCTGGACGGAGACCAAATGCTCACTGCAACCTTGTCCCCACTGTACTAATTCAGAGGTGGACCAATCAATCAGGGGATTGTAAAGCCGGAGGCAGGGTAACCCAAGGACTACTCAAAGGCTCTCCATCACCAGAAAAGAAGACACCTCAGAATGAAGCGCCCCTACAGAAAAAACTAATTCAGGAGTCCTCATACTGATTAACCCTGCCGACAACGGAGTGCAATCTATACCCGAGACCCGGATTAGAGGATTCAACGGTAAAAGATATGCAGACATAGATTTGACAAATTCAAAATTAATGATGTTTGCGGCAGCCCCCGAATCAATGAAGGCCTGACCATTGAGATGATGAGCATTATAAGTAATAGAGAACAGCACAAACAATTTGGAACATTCTGGAAGATTCCGGATGTACCTGAGCTTCTAGGCGATCCATCCAGACACCGCCTAGGAGCGGAAGTTTTCCGGTGGCTGCTTCTTGAGGCAGTTGGCGACCCGATGACCTGGACCTCCGCAATAAAGGCATAATCGGTTCCTGAGCCGGAATTTCTTGCGTTCCCATGGGGACATAGAGCCCACTTCTATTGACTCGACTTTGTTGGTAGCTGAGGTCATGGACGGATTCTCGGACGCGGTCACGGGCAGTTCGGTACGCGTCTTGCGCCGGGCCCTAAGACGACGGTCGGCCTTTACCGTGATAGTCATGGCCTGCTCTAACGTCTCGGGTTCCGGGTGCGACAACAACAGATCTTTTACGGACTCTTTTAAAAACAAATCTTTCAAACTGACAAAACTGGGCACAGAATTCGTCCGCGGGGCGTCTTTCCTGTCGAAGACTCAATAGCTTGCTGACGGCGTATCCCGCCCTATCTGGCTCATCAAAAATCTGCCCAAAGGCTGTAAAAAAGGCATCTACCAATTGGTGAGACCGCGAGTCGGGAGGTAGCAAGAATGCCCAGTTTTGAGAGTTGCCCCTCAAACATTAAATAATGCCCACCCTCTGGCATTCAGAACCTGATGAGTGGGGACGCAATTCAAAATACAACCTGCCGGCTTCCGGGAAAGAGAAAAACATCCTATGGTCACCCGGGAAAACGTCAGGTAGAGAGATCTTAGGTTCGACCCCCGACCCCTGGGCAGCAGCAGGTGTGCCTGAAGTACTGGTAGCGGTCTGCTCCTGTTGCTGGGTGGACAGGTCTTGCACTTGATTGGCAAGAGCAGCCACAGGTTCCATATCTGGGGTCAAGTGAGAAGGTCGAAACAGGTACCCAGCAGCAATATGGGCCAGTGTTTCTGTTAGGACTGGCAGGTGCAGATGGACAGGGGATCCCTACGCCAGCCCTCTCCTGTGTCCCTACCTACTTGCCCCCCTGGGCTAGGCCCCTGGGCGATGGTCCCTGCGCTGCACTAGTGACAGGGACCCCAAGAAAGGAGGGACAAGGAGACCGACAGGTGAGCACCGCGTAGCTGACTGGAAGTAACAAAAGCGCAGACCAGAGAGTAGTCGAGAAACAAGCAGGTTTGAACGAAAGACACGTGCGGAGTACAGGAGGGCAAAACCAAAGCAGAGTCAAATGAAAAGCCGAAATCAAACACACAGAAGTCAGGTCAATAATGCGGGTGTAGACAGACAAGCCAAAACCAAACACTGGCAACCAGAGTCTGGGCCAGCAAGGTATATATGCAAAATTCCACACCTAGAGGGGCGGAGCGAAGTCACATGACGACCGGAGAGAATCATAAAGCCGCCTCCCCCCAGCGGCGCGCACTGTCCCAAGCGCCGTGTGGCCAACCAGCACACAGGCGCAACCGCGCACGGCCGCCGCCACCAACCACCAGAGTGGGGGAAACCCAGACAGAGCCGCCAGCCCGGGCCCCCGCAGCACCAGGACGAGTATCCCGGACCAACCGGACCCCGGTGCCGCTAGTGGTAACCCCATCTCTAACAGGCGAAAGCCCTCACTGACTGACTAACTCACCACTAATTCTCTAACTTCCTGATGTTGTAGAAACATGAAATGTGGCAGGAGCATTCTTTAGGTCCTAAATAGGAAAAGTAAAGGGGTCACAACTCAATTATTCAATGCTAAGTGCAAAAAGTAAGTGCACACCTATGTAAGGTACCTAATCTAATTCTCTAACTTCCCGGTGTTGTACAAACTTGAAAATTGGCACAACTATTCTATACGTCCTAAATAGCTAAAGTAAAGAGGTCACAACTTGATTACTCAATTGTAAGTGCAAACATAAGTGACCCCCTATGTTATGCAACTTCCCAATGTCGTACAAACGTGAAATTTGGCAAAAACATTTTTTAGGTCGTAAAAGTCAAGTGGTTACAACTTGATTATTCACTTCTAAGTGCGAAAGTAAATGACCCCCTTTGTAATGTAACTAATAACACACATCTGTACTGCACAAGCAGGGAATTTGCCACGACCAATTTTTACTAAATAGGAAAAGTAAAGTTGTTGCAACTTCAATTTTCAATTCTAAGTGTGAAAAACTGTGAAAATCCACAATACAGGAGATAGTTCTTTTCTCAGAAACCATAAAGCTTAGGGAAATTAAATTGTATACTGATGAGAATCTACCTCACCTCTATGTGTATATACTGAGGAGAATCTAACTGACCTCTATGCGTATATACTGAGGAGAATCTACCTCACCTCTATGTGTATATACTGAGGAGAATCTACCTCACTTCTATGTGTATATACTGAGGAGAATCTACCTCACCTCTATGTGTATATACTGAGGAGAATCTAACTCACCTCTATGTGTATATACTGAGGAGAATCTACCTCACCTCTATGTGTATATACTGAGGAGAATCTACCTCACCTCAATGTGTATATACTGAGGAGAATCTACTTCACCCCTATGTGTATATACTGAGGAGAATCTACCTCACCTCTATGTGTATATACTGAGGAGAATCTACCTCACTTCTATGTGTATATATGGTGGAGAATCTACTTCCCCTCTATGTGTATATGCTGAGGAGAATCTACCTCACCTCAATGTGTATATACTGAGGAGAATCTACCTCACCTCAATGTGTATATACTGAGGAGAATCTACCTCACCTCTCTGTATATACTGAGGAGAATCTACCTCCCCTCTCTGTGTATATACTGAGGAGCATCTACCTCACTTCTATGTGTATATACTGAGGAGAATCTACTTCACCCCTATGTGTATATACTGAGGAGAATCTACCTCACCTCTATGTGTATATACTGAGGAGAATCTACCTCACTTCTATGTGTATATATGGTGGAGAATCTACCTCGCCTCTATGTGTATATACTGAGGAGAATCTACTTCCCCTCTATGTGTATATGCTGAGGAGAATCTACCTCACCTCAATGTGTATATACTGAGGAGAATCTACCTCCCCTCTCTGTATATACTGAGGAGAATCTACCTCCCTCTATGTGTATATACTGAGGAGAATCTACCTCACCCCCATGTATATTTACTGAGGAGAATCTACTTCACCCCTATGTGTATATACTAAGGAGAATCTACCTCACCTCTATGTGTATATACTGAGGAGAATCTACCTCAACTCTATGTGTATATACTGAGGAGAATCTACCTCCCCTCTATGTGTATATACTGAGGAGAATCTACCTCACCTCTATGTGTATATACGGTGGAGAATCTACCTCCCTTCTCTGTGTATATACTGAGGAGAATCTACCTCACCTCTATGTGTATATACTGAGGAGAATCTACCTCACCTCTATGTGTATATACTGAGGAGAATCTACCTCACCCCCATGTATATTTACTGAGGAGAATCTACTTCACCCCTATGTGTATATACTGAGGAGAATCTACCTCACCTCTATGTGTATATACTGAGGAGAATCTACCTCAACTCTATGTGTATATACTGAGGAGAATCTACCTCCCCTCTATGTGTATATACTGAGGAGAATCTACCTCACCTCTATGTGTATATACTGAGGAGAATCTACCTCACCTCAATGTGTATATACTGAGGAGAATCTACTTCACCCCTATGTGTATATACTGAGGAGAATCTACCTCACCTCTATGTGTATATACTGAGGAGAATCTACCTCTCCTCTATGTGTATATACTGAGGAGAATCTACCTCACTTCTCTGTGTATATATGGTGGAGAATCTACCTCGCCTCTATGTGTATATACTGAGGAGAATCTACTTCACCTCTATGTGTATATGCTGAGGAGAATCTCCCTCACCTCTCTGTATATACTGAGGAGAATCTACCTCCCCTCTCTGTGTATATACTGAGGAGAATCTACCTCCCTCTATGTGTATATATGGTGGAGAATCTACCTCGCCTCTATGTGTAAATACTGAGGAGAATCTACTTCACCTCTATGTGTATATACTGAGGAGAATCTACCTCACCTCTCTGTATATACTGAGGAGAATCTACCTCCCCTCTCTGTGTATATACTGAGGAGAATCTACCTCCCTCTATGTGTATATACTGAGGAGAATCTACCTCACCCCCATGTATATTTACTGAGGAGAATCTACTTCACCCCTATGTGTATATACTGAGGAGAATCTACCTCACCTCTATGTGTATATACTGAGGAGAATCTACCTCAACTCTATGTGTATATACTGAGGAGAATCTACCTCCCCTCTATGTGTATATACTGAGGAGAATCTACCTCACCTCTATGTGTATATACGGTGGAGAATCTACCTCCCTTCTCTGTGTATATACTGAGGAGAATCTACCTCACCTCTATGTGTATATACTGAGGAGAATCTACCTCACCTCTATGTGTATATACTGAGGAGAATCTACTTCACCTCTATGTGTATATGCTGAGGAGAATCTACTTCACCTCAATGTGTATATACTGAGGAGAATCTACCTCACCTCTCTGTGTATATACTGAGAATCTACCTCCCCTTTATGTGTATATACTGAGGAGAATCTACCTCACCCCCATGTATATTTACTGAGGAGAATCTACTTCACCCCTTTGTGTATATACTGAGGAGAATCTACCTCACCTCTATGTGTATATACTGAGGAGAATCTACCTCAACTCTATGTGTATATACTGAGGAGAATCTACCTCCCCTCTATGTGTATATACTGAGGAGAATCTACCTCACCTCTATGTGTATATACTGAGGAGAATCTACCTCACCTCTATGTGTATATACTAAGGAGAATCTACCTCACCTCTATGTGTATATACTGAGGAGAATCTACTTCACCTCTATGTGTATATGCTGAGGAGAATCTTCCTCACCTCAATGTGTATATACTGAGGAGAATCTACCTCACCTCTCTGTGTATATACTGAGAATCTACCTCCCCTCTTTGTGTTTATACTGAGGAGAATCTACTTCACCTCTATGTGTATATGCTGAGGAGAATCTTCCTCACCTCAATGTGTATATACTGAGGAGAATCTACCTCACCTCTCTGTGTGTATATACTGAGGAGAATCAGTTTCTACAATGTACACACTGCAACAAAAATTACACAATACCTGGACGTCCTGTAGTTATAGCTCACTGTTGAGGCGAAAGGAATGACAGAAACTTGAAAAATAATTTATGTTAATCACCTACTTCCTACTGCACATACTTCCTTTTCAGTAGTAGCTGCCGTCTGGCCCTTACCTCGGGCTGCTTCTGTCCTGGGGGCCCTCATTAGCCAGCTACCTGGCTCAGTGCTCCTCTCAGCTGTTAGCAAGGCATACTAGAAGTTGCAGGATAATTGCTGATGGGGCTCCCACAGCAATGTCAAAAGGGCAGGACCCGAGGAGGGAGGATAAAGGTCAGCTTGCCAATGTGCCTAGATATCATCTCAGCCTATGCATCTATATAAATACTGTATCTCTACTAGCACTTTATTATATAGATGTATATGTACAGGACAGCACTGTTTTCTTTCCCTCTTATAGTCTGCAATTGCCTTGAGGCACTCTCAGGAGCCAACCCTGGTCTCAAGACAGGTCCCGGAGGCTTACTAGTGCCCAGCAGACACTAGGTAAAGAATTGTAGCTGCATCAGAGGCCTCATGTCCACGGGCAAAAGAAGAATTAAAATCCGCAGCGGATTTTAACTCTTCTCCTGCCCACAGATCCGCACCCCATAGGGATGCATTGACCACCCACAGGTAGATAAATACCCGCGGATGGTCAATAAAAGTGATTTAAAAAAAAATGGAGCATGAAAAAATCTGGACCATGCTCCATTTTTGTGCGGGTCTCCCGCGGGGACGGCTCCCGCGGGCTTCTATTGAAGCCTATGGAAGCCGTCCGGATCCGCGGGAGACAAAATTCGGAATTTACTCACCCGCTCCGGTTCTTCCCTTCGCCGCGGCTCCATCTTCTCTCCTTCGCGGCCAGATCTTTTTTCTTCGGGACGGCACATGCGCGGGGCATGTCACCGACGTGCCCTGCGCATCCGCCGGGCCGAAGAAAGAAGATCCGGCCGCGGCGAAGGGAAGATCCGGAGCGGGCGAGAGGTAAGTTTATTCTTCTTTTTAGCGCTCATGTCCATGGGGCAGGAGGGACCCGCTACGGATTCTCCATGGAGAATCCGGAGCGGGCCTGATTTTCCCCGTGGACATGAGGCCAGAGGGTCAGAAGTAGCTACTGAGAGTGTGCAGAAGACTGTGCAGCAGTGAGCAGCAGCTATAGCAACCTATTGTGGAAGCAGCACAATGACTACTGTATGGTGAAAGAGTAACACACTCGGATAGAGCAAGTCAGATCCTTCAGTTCTTTAACCCCTTAACGACCGCCCCATCGGGATTCTACGTCCTGGCCGGCTGGGCTTTATTCCTAGAGGACGTAGTTTTATGCATCCTCTAGGAATGACAGCCCTGCAGGCTCAGGACGTGATAGCTCCATGCTGCCGGTTACCGGAGGTAGCCGACAGCATGGAGCTGTCATCCCGGGCCACAGGACCCCACCTCCGGTAACGCGTTAAAGTCAATGCAGAGTTAAAAACAATTAAAGTTTCAGCTCCCCTTATGGATCGGATGCGTAAGGGGAGCTGAGAGTACTCACCCCCGGTCCTCCGAAGCGTCCGGATCCTTCGGTCTTCTCCCCGCCACTGCCGCCGGCGTCTGCGCACGCGCGCCAGACGAATTACGTCACGCGCATGCGCAGAGAGCCGAAGGGCCCGGGAAATTTAAAAACTCCCTGCTCCCTACTAAATGTAGCCAAGAGCCTGGAGATTTCATGGGGTGTCATGGTACGCGTTTCCCAGTCACGTGATCGCCGTTATCCAATGAATAACGGTGATCACGTAAAAGTTAAAAAAAGCTCAATTTTCACCTCCCATCACGGATCGGATCCGTGAGAGGAGGTGAAATTACTTAAATAAGGCCACCAGCGAGGTTCCCTGACGGGATCCTTATCCGTGGTCCTTCCCCCAGTTTTGGCGCATGCGCCCGTCGCCAAAATGGCGGACGCAAGCGCAGAAGCTGGGGAGGACAAAAGAAAATTTAAAATCTCCTTGCTCCTGGCTACTAAAGGTAGCCAAGAGCTTAGAGATGTCACGGGGGGTCGCGGTGAGCGGTCTTCGGTCACGTGATCGCCATTATCCAATGGATAATGGCGGTCACGTAAAAGTCAAAAGACAGTTAAAGTTTGACGCTCCGTTCAGTTTGGGCCTGTTGTGCATCCAGACAGAAGATTAGGGCCACAATGCATATGTTTCTGAACACGGGACAAATGGGGGTATACATTTTGGGCTGAACGTCCTCATTCCTATGTATGCTGTACAAAAAAACCTATTTTTAAAATGACATAATTGCCAAAAAAAACAAAAATCGTGATTTTTTCCTTCTGCTTTGCTTCGATTCATTTAAAAACTGTGGGGTCAAAATACGCAGTACACCCCTAGATGAAGGCGTTAAGGGGTCTAGTTTTTAAAATGGGGTCATTTGTGGGGGTCCTCTGTCGTTTTGGTCGCTCACGGGTTCTATAAGTGGGCAATGGGGCCTGAAACACCTTCAACCAAAATGTCTGTTCTGAAAACCACCCGCTGCTCCTTCCAGTTTGGGCCCCGTTGTGCATACGGACAGAAGATTAGGGCCACAATGGGTATGTTTCTGAACACGGGACAAACGGGGGTATCCATTTTTGGGTGAAAGCCTCGTTTTCATGTGCAGTATAGAAAAAAATTCTGTGTTAAAAATTACGTATTTGCAAAAATATGAAATTTTATTTTTTTTACTCTAAATTGCATTAATTCCTGAAAAGAAACTGTGGGGTCAAAATACTCCTGACCCCCCTCAGTGAATACACTAAGGGGTGTAGTTTTTAAAATGGGGTCATTTGTGGGGTTATCTATAATTCTGACACCTATGAGCCTTTACAATCTTGGCTTGGTGCCGGAAAATAAAGCGTTCCTCAAAATGTTGATAAGTAATGTTAAGTTTGTACGTCTCCTAAATGGTTAAAAAAAACGAAAGTTTTTCAAACGTGCATTCAGAATAAAGTGAACAGATGGAAATATATATCTGAGCAAAAATATATACAGTATGTTTGCACATATTTGAGATATTACAGTTGAAAACATGAAAAAATGACAATTTTTTCAAAATTTTCCCATTTTTGGGGTTTTTAATAAATATACACAAAATCTATGGGTCTATTTTTACCACCTAAATGAAATACAATATGTGGCGAAAAAACAAATGTTAGAATCACTTGGATATGTAAAGCCTTCACGGAGTTATGATATGTTAAGTGACACATGTCAGATTTCCAAAATTTGGCTCCGTCACTAAGGGGTTAAATCAAGGACTGCCAGCAAACATCAAAAGGCAACCACACTACAGTACAGCAATCTTCAAGAGTTTGTAAGTGAGGTCGGACCTTAGTAAAAAAGAAAAAAAAAAACACGTGTGCACACGAAGAGACACTGATAGTGATTACATAAGCCTGCTAATCATACTACATTATTCTGTCAGACCCAAGTAAAATTGTTGGCTCGAGCACATACCAAAAGGACAGAGATTTAACCGGAGTCGACACAGAGTCTTGCAAGAACTTTGCTTTAGGAGAATGTATCCGCTGGTCGAAGACAGATATTTGGATAATTCCTTTGTTACCATCAGATGAGGTGCAGCAGGCCGCAGTTGACAGGTTATTACTTACTGAAGCAATATTGTTTACTCTTCTTGAAGAGAATTACTGACTTTATGATAGATAAGTGTTGTACTACTTCATATAGATCAAAGCTGTTACTACTCCTAGTTAGAGATGGTCAGGTTTAGAAATGGATCCGCAAGCATTATGGAACTTCTCCAACTGTTCACTAAAAATTGTATAACCATTTCTCTTTGCAGTTCATTAGGCATAATAAAATGTATTTTGTAACTCTGTTGTCCTCCTTCTATTCTGGACCCTACATCACATACCTTCACCAGCGACATATAGACTGTATGTAGCGCAGCAAGTGTACTGCGCCATGCACCACCCATATGGGTGGCAGAGGCTACAGGCCCACTCTTGGCTCAGGGTCCACCAAGGGATTCACCTGCTCCTCTGCGGGTCAGTCTGAGACTGTACTTGATCACATAATTAAAGTGACACTCTGGTTTTGGGACAAAGTTTCATCCTGGGACTGGAGGGGGCAGCAAGTGTATTACCTGCAGTTAATCCTCTCTGCCGCCCCTCCAATCTGCCGTTTTTGGGTGCTGTTTTTGGCTGTCCAAAATGGTTGCAGTAATTTTCTAACTATCCAATATACACTGTGCGTTGCGCTCTGATTAGCCAGTGTTGATCACATGATCAGCTCTTGCCAATCGGAAAGCGGGTATAGTGCATTGAAGGTCTAACACCACAAATGCACTGTGAGCAGAGGTGTAAATTGAAGCCCTAATACAAAAACTGTAACAGGGTCCCCAAATATAATGCTTTATTCATAGTACTGGGCTCTCTATATGGAGAAGAGAGGCCTTATGGCCCCCTAAGTCTCCTGAGCCAGGGTGCAACTGCATCCTCTGCATCCACTATAGCTACGCCCTGACTGTGGCCATTAGCTAGTCTGAACATTGTTTTATCTATCTTCGAAGGCTGGAAGTAGGACCTAGTAAAGGTGGATCAGAAATCCAGAAGAACAACTGCAGGTAATATATCCCCTCCCTCTGTTCGTGGGGCAGAATTTTGTCCTAAAACCAGTGGGCTGCTTTAAGGGGGTTCTCTCGTTAGAAAAAAAATCAATACTTACCTATTCCTCCCCAGGCAGTCTCCCTGATCTTCTCCTGGCTCTTCCAGTTGTCAGGGTCACATCACCTCCAGCCGGCCAGATCCTCTTCTTCCATTTTCGACATTCTGCTTCCTGCATGTCAGTGTACCTGGTCACTAGTGACGTAGTGTTCGCTGCCTAGCAGGGAATGCCGAAACCTATGCCATTGCTGAGACTGCGCATGTGTGCTGTCTCGCTGTGTTCATATTCTATTGTCGCAGGAAATCGTCGACGAGAAGATGCTGCCTGGCGAGGAATAAGGTAAAGTCCCCTCGTGACCGACTCCTGATGTCACATTGTGGCTAGAGATAAGCGAACCTACTCGGCCACGCCCCTTTTTCGCCCGAGTACCGCGATTTTCGAGTACTTCCGTACTCGGGCGAAAAGATTCGGGGGGCGCCGTGGTTGAGTGGGGGGTTGCAGCGGGGAGTGGGGGGGGAGAGGGAGAGAGAGAGGGCTCCCCCCTGTTCCCTGCTGCTACCCCGCATTCCGCCACGCCTCTCCCCGCCCCCCGGCGCCCCCCGAATCTTTTCACCCGAGTACTGAAGTACTCGAAAATCGCGGTGCTCGATCGAGTAATTACTCGAAACGAGTACGTTCGCTCATCTCTAATTGTGCTGTTTTCTTGGCAGACTGTTTTTGTGGGATGGTTTGCCATTGCCTTCATCACCAAGCTGTGTACTCATTTTGCCAGCCTCGGAAGGATGGAAGGCTGAGTCAATCTTGAGCCGGCTACCTGAACCAAGCGGGGATTGAACCCGCAACCTTCAAGTTGTGAGTGAGAGCTTAGGACTGCATTCTGCTGCCTTAATACTGCATTAAATTTTTTCTTCTAATGACAGAACCCCTTTAACCCCTTCCCGCTCCAGGACTTACATTTACGTCGTAAAGCATCGGGGTATGTATGAAGAGAGGTCACGGGGCGACCCCTCTTCATACAGCGCGGGCGTCACCTGTTTACTACAGCTGACGCCCGTGGGCAATAGCTGCAATCGACCGTGCGGCCGATCACGGCTATTAATCCTCTGACAGCGGCATTTAAATCCCCCGAACGATGTTCGGGGGTCCGTACGGCCTCCCCGCGGTGAGATCGGGGGAGCCGTGCAGGTGTCATGGCAGCCGGGGATCTTCTAAAAGGCCCCACGGCTGCCTTAGGAGACTGCCTATCAAGCCATCCTCGTGGGGTGGCTTGATAGACTGCCTTTCAAATTGCAGTATGACGTAATGCTATAGCATTACATCATACTGCAGGAGCGATCAAAGCATCGCCAGTTGTGGACCCCCAGGGGTACTTGAAAGTAAAGTTCATAAAAAGATCAATAAAGTTTTTTTTAATTGTAAAAAAAAAAAAGTAGTAAAAGTTAAATCGCCCCCTTTTGCCATATCTATAATTAAAAAATCTAAATCATAAAATAAAAATACATATTTGGTATCGCCGCGTCCGTAAAAGTCCGATCTATCAAAGTAGCACATCATTTACTCCATACGCTGAAGGTTGTCCGTAAAAAAAAAAAAGAATGCCAGAAATGTACTTTTTCAGTCACCCCTGTCTCCCAGAGAAAACGCAATATAACGCGATCAAAAAGTCGTATGTATTCCGAATTACGTCGACGGAAAAATAAAAAAGTTATTGCGCGCACAAAATGACCGCAGAAAAATTAAATGTCTTTGAAAAAAAAAAAAGTAGTACAATAAAAAAACAACTATACACGTTTGGTATCGTAGTAATCATACCAACCCATAGAATAAAGTTATCATGTTGTTTTTGTTGCAGTTTGTGCGCCGTAGAAACAAGACGCTTTGAAAGATGGTGGAATGTCGTTTTTTTTTTTTCATTTTACGCCACTTAGAATTTTTTAAAAGTTTTTCAGTACATTATACGGTACATTAAATAACACCATTGAAAAATACAACTCGTCCTACAAAAAACAAGCCCTCATACAGCGACGTCGATGGATAAATAAAGGAGTTACGATTTTTTTTAAAAGGGGGAGGAAAAAATGAAAATGGAAAAAAAAAAGGGTCGCGTCATTAAGGGGTTAATATCACAACCAATACAATTCTCCCAGCTGCTATATCTGAGTGAATGCCTTTACTTTATGGAGATCCCAGCCCTATTACTCTCTCAGACTGTCAGCTATGTACAGAACACACCGTCACCAATATCAGGCAGATCTACTGTCCCCGCACAAGCGGCCAGGAACATTAGTCATCATAGTTATACGGGAATATGTCTCATACCACCAGAGGGCACCAAGTGTCCGATCTAGTTAGAACTATAGGAAATATTATTAGTGGCGTCTCAATGTTGTCTCCTTTATATAATGATCGCTCTTCTAGCAAAACGGTCAACAAGCTTGGATTATTGATTTCCTGGAAATTACAACCCAAATTTGTATCTTTACACCAAGAGTTCACATATACATTTATTTCCCTTGGAACGTATATACATTGAATGGCCCCAATATAGTAGCGCGTTGGACTCCTTTGGCCTTCACAACCGCAGCAATTCATCATGGATTCCACTAGGTGATGAAATCGTTCTGCAGGAATATCGGCCCCTGCGGACAGGAAGCTGCTTGTAGTTGCCACGAATTAGACGGACTGACAGGTTCTGATCAGCTGAGGAGGTAGGGTCACCAATTCATGCTGCTTGTGCCAAATTCTGACCTCCCATCAGAAATCTGGATCCATCTCACCAGGTAATGTTTTTCCACTCCACAGTGATACAATTTTTGTGCTCTTTTGCCCCCTGGAGTCTCGTCTTTGTTTTTCTTAGACACAATGGCGCTGGAACTGGTTGTCGTCTGCTGTTATAGTCAATCCATGCTGAGGAACAGCGAGTTGTGTGTTCGGACATAGTAGTTGAAAAATCAGTGTTGTATTGTGCAGTGCCTGTTTATCAGAGCAATTCTTGCTATTCTCTTTTGACCCCTTTTGCTGATAACTTTTTTTCTGTCCATAGGAGCCCCATTACACAAGAAACCCCCACAAGGTTGGCAGTGAAATTTTACAGTTTTCTCTTTTGGTGTTCGTGGCATTTGTCCTAAAAATTGCAACTTTTTCAGTTTTGTAAAAGGGGCTTAACAAAGTGGGTGGGGCTTAGTGGAAAACTTACTATATAGTTTACTATAAGTTACACCAGAAACTGGTATGAATTATAGTGCAAATCCACACTAACTCAACTACGGTAGTATAAAGTTAATTTTCTGGTGCATAAAAAGTCAAAACATGAGCCGAATTGATTAAGAAGTGCCCTCCTCTAAATGAGCCCGGTGCATTTTACGCCAGCGTATTTGAGATTAAAAGGGTTGTCCGGGATTTTAAAAAACATGGCCAATTTCTTCAAAAAGTAGCACTACTCCGTCAGGTACTGCAGTTCTGCTCCATTTAAGTGAATGTTGCTGACCTGCAGTAGCGCACACAAACTGTGTACAGGTGTGGCGCTGCTATAAGACCCACTAAATAGCCCTGTCTACACCCTAGGAGGGGGGCTCAGTAAAGAGTCTCACATAATGATTGTCCAAGAGACATCATCTGACCAGCTCAAAGACAGCTGTCTTGTAAAGTTAGCATTGGGCAAAGACACATGCGCGAAGTCTCCGTCCAGGAGTCTTGTAGGGGCATAACTAGAATGAAATGGAACCCCCCATTGTGTGCCATACAGTAAATGTCCCCATATAGTAATAGTGCCTCCATTGTTCCTCCATACAACAATAGTGTTTCCATTGTGCCCCCTTAAAGCTATAGTATCTATATTGTGCTCTCATGCATTAATAATGCTTTCATTGGTCATCCCTACAACAATAGTGCTTCCATTGTGCCCCCTTAAAGCTATAGTGTCCCCTTTGTGCCGCTATAGAAAAATAGAGCCCCCCTATATTACAAAATATACAATAGTGCCCCCTGTTTAGATAATACTCCCATTTACAAATGGTGCCCCCCTTTATGCCAATAAAAATCATCCTAACAGCCATTCCCACAATAAGCAATCAGCAGGTTGTCTTCCTCTGCCTGCAATCCAACGCAAGCAGCATGATGCAGCGATGTCATCACACAGCCTGAACTATCCGGAAATCTGAGAGCTCCCTGAATCTAATGTAAGTGCCGGGGGTGTCAGCCAACGGCTATGTAATTCTACCCTAGTAATTTATGCGAGTCATTTATAGGCCCCACTGTACCCGCCAAGTCACTTATACACCCACTATGCCCCCCGAGTCACTTATAGGCCTAAGGGCTCATGTCCACGGGCAAAATATGATTTAAGATCCGCAGCGGATCTCCCGCATGCGGATCCGCACCCCATAGGGATGCATTGACCACCCGCGGGTAGATAAATACCCGCGGATCGTCAATAAAAGGGATTTAAAAAAAAATGGAGCATGGAAAAATCTGGACCATGCTCCATTTTCGTGCGGGTCTCCCGCGGGGTCGGCTCCCGCGGGCTTCTATTGAAGCCTATGGAAGCCGTCCGGATCCGCGGGAGACCTAAAATAGGAATTTAAAGTATTTACCATCCGTAGCGGACCGGGAAGGTCTCCTCTTCCTCACGGCCGCATCTTCCTTGCTTCGGCTCGGCGGATGTGCCCGGCGCATGCGCGCGGCACGTTGACGACGTGCCGGCGACGTGCCGCCGGCGTCAGAAATTCATCCGCCGGCCGAAAATGAAGATCCGGCCGTGAGGAACAGCTGACCTTCCCGGTCCGCTACGGATGGTAAATACTTTTAAATTGCTATTTTCGGCGCTCATCTCCGCGGGGCAGGAGGGACCCGCTGCAGATTCTCCATTGAGAATCTGCAGCGGATCTGATTTTCCCCGTGGACATGAGGCCTTAGTGTGCCGCCTGAGCAATTAATAAAGCCTCATCAATAAAATAATAAACTCACTGCCATCAGGCTCCCTAGACGTCCTCCATTATCTCTCTTGGCCTTGGAAGAGGAAGCGTTCAGCTTCCTGCAGTGCCCCGTCATAGTCAATTGTATCAGTGTCTTAAAGACATAGATACCATTGATTTCAAAGAATGAGGCCCAAATTGATTCCACCTCTGACTGTGCCACTCTCCCCCCCAGGCTCAGTGTGCCCGGCTCTTGCCCAGGTTTGCCAGTGCTGACGCCAGCCCAATGCACAAGGGCCGTATGTTAGGGCAGTATCCTCACCTATGACTCGGATCATCATGGAATACTTCTGTCAGGGTTCACTGAAGTAATCGACTTAGCTGCCCCTTTGTCTCTTCTTATACAGTTATTTCAAGGAGAAGAATGTAGCTCGTAGCGTTAGAAGATGGCACGGCTGGGCAAGCTGTCACAATATGCCACAAATGCTATAAATTTCTCTGCGTAAGGAAATATGTCTGTGACAGTGACCTTTCCAGCTGGCTGTAAGCATCACATTTGGCTAAAGGGCTGTACTTTCCAGCCTTGGCACACAAGACATGATGCAATAGACAGAGACTGTCCAGATGAAGGGAACATACATTCTGAAATGAAGACATCGCGCTAAAATGTAGTAATGCCAAGACGCACTAAAAAGGAAACAGCGAATGTTGGGTATGATCAAAGCGAAAAATGTGGTGGCGAAGCTCGCCATCCATTCTGGATGATCCAATTACAGTTCTGTACTAGATTTATATTGGGTAACGAAGCACATGACGTATAGCATACCTATCAAATGCTGAACAACAAAAAGAGGGATTTATCCAGTGGACACACCCCTTTTACATTAAACCACACCCTTAGTGATCCCCGTAAAGTAATAGTGCTCCTCCATGTTGTTATCTCAGGTGACATCGTCTCTGATTGGAGTCACTAGTTTTCACTTTTCTTCTTTATCTGGGCCCAGACCACCATGAAGACTTCTTCAAGCACAACTCAACTCCTATTATCCTGTCGCTATCTCTAATGAACTTCTTAGTAACCTCCAATAGTACTAGTACCCTCACTGTGACACCATCGTTTAGATAGCTCCTACCGTGACACCACTTGTTTGGAGAGTCCCCACTCATTTAGAGAGCCCCTGTTGTGGACCCACAAATCCTCACGTAGCAATCACCTTTACAGTAATAGTGCTCCTTAGTTATCGTCAGTAATCATAGTTGACATGGTCTTCAACTGGAGTTGTCTATTTCTTTTTTTTCTTCTCTATTGAGGCCAGACCGCCATGAAGCCTTCTTCCAGTGACAACTAATCTCTAAAGACTCTTTCTGGCCTGCTATTATCCCCAATGAACTTCTTAGTACCCCCCCCCCCCCCCCTCAGTACTAGTGTGCCCACTCATTTAGTCCAACTCTGTGGTCCCTCTCGTTTAGAAAGCTTCCACTGTGGAACCACTTGTCAAGCGGGACGTGTCCCGTGCCTCCTAGAATGGTGAGTCAGTCCCCAAAATCTGGGGCTTTCTCACCTAATCTGGGATGGTTTGGGGGCATGTTGCTACTATTACCACCACTACTATTAATCTTTATTTATACAGAGCCAACATACCATATTCTACAGTACTTTACAAATCAAAGTGTCCACATCATCACAATGCCCCTATGGGCTTATCTTCTTCCCACAGTGTATCCTGATGCTATATCTTCCCCAGGTAAGTGACGCAAATGCACCCACCCGTCCATCCATATGGTGTAAGAGAAAATTAATTATTAGACCAGACGCCTTCTTCCATCGCTCAATGATCCAGTTCTGATACTCATGGTTCCACTGTAGGCAAATTTTAGCGGTGGACAGGGGTCAGCATGGGCAATCTGACTGGTAGGGTTATAATATTTTTTTACAACCTCACATTCCAGTATCCTAATTTGATGCACTTTTGCCTAAAAACAAAGAAATTAACTGTTATTTCAACATTTTTTCAGAAAAGGTCACCCCGAAATCATATCATTGGATATATGGAGACTCTGTATCACTCCTCACATGCATCAATGAGCCTTGGTCGCCCATAACCCTGTTGCCAGCTCTGGTTGTCCTCTCGTGGACCACTTTTGGTAGGTACTAACTACTACATACCGGGAACATCCCACAAGACCGTCCATTTTGAAGATGCTCTGACCAAGTAGTTTACCGTCACACTTTTGCCCTTGTTAGTTGCTCGGATTCTTACATTTGCCCATTTTTCCTGCTTCTAAGGGTGCATTTACACGGGCAGTTTTATTTTGTGAGCTGATTGAAGATAGAAGCCATTATTTGCCATGGGTATATTTACATATTCGATTTATCTCCCGCAGCTATGCTCCGAGACAGTAAATTTGCAACATGTCCTTTTCTGCGATTCTGTAAAAAAAAAAACAATCACATTACACTCGCATGATTTTTAGATCTTCCTATGGAAACACCATGCCATTTTAACATGCATGAACATTGCATGTGCCACGATCTTATATGTTTTTCTCACAAAACACATAGCACTTGCATAAAAAAATTGCAGATTTGCAAGTGTGATATCGGTCCGGGTTTCTCAGACCAACGTAGCACTCGTTCATGTAAATGTACTCTTTAACACATCAGCTTCCATTACTATCTGTCCAATGTATCCCACCCCTGACAGGTACCATTGTCACAACATAATCCGAGTTATTCACAAATTCTACCAGGCAAACAGAACAGCCAAGCACGGGCCTTCTCCAAGGAACAACTGTAGAGTTATTGCTATTTCTTAGAAAATGCGTCTATCAGTTATCACACCCCAGCTGTGCTGGACACCCTTTCTGATAGCACCCTGGCAGCGAGGCAGGCAAGCACCTCTAAAGCATGTTGTGCAAGTTCTGGACACTCGTACAACTTAGACACCACAAGGTCGAAAGGGTCAATATAGTGTTTCCCCGAAAATAAGCCCTACCCTGATTTTTTGAGGAGGCTTGAAATATAAGCCCTAGCTGAATTATATATATAAAAAAATACATTACCGGATCCTCCCACTACTCTCCGGAGCTCCGCCGCCTGTCCTACAGTCCTCGGCCACCCACGGAAAATCACTTCCTGATTACGGGATTCATAAATCCCGCCTCCTGGAAGCGATGGCTGTCATTGGCTCAGCCAATCAATGCAGTGCTCGATGAACCAATGCGATGGCTGTGATCGCTTTGTAGTGTAGTCACTGGCAGAGCTGATCTGGGTCCACTAAGATCCTGCAGCTCTGCTACGCCATTGGGCACCCAGTGATCACTGGGTCGAATAATGGAAGCGGCACTTTCGCTTTCTATATTCCCCACACAGCCCTCATTAAGTACTATGTAGTCTGCCTTCTCCTTTGGGTCCTTGGCTGTGAAAAGCATTGCATGAGCTTTAATCCAGCGCCGTATTTTTACTATCAGTTGGGAATAAAGCCCAGGACCAAGTGTCGTAAATTTACTGCACTTGGTCCTTTACAGGTTAAATAATGTACTAACTTTTTACGTGGCGCTTTAGAATGCCACAGTACCAAATTTGTGTGGGGGAAGAGAATTGTGTTTTTTTAATACATACTAAGGCTAAGTTCACACTGGTGAATTCCTAGAGGATGCGAGGCATTTTCATGCCAAAACATCCTCACATCACTTAGTTGAAGAAGCAATCCTCCTGCCGTGGCTATCAGAGGATCGCTGAGTTTCCGTCATTGCTTTCAATGGGAGACCTCGCCACGCCGCTGCTGCCAGCCCCAATGAATACGATGTGATAGAACTTGCAGCGGTCTGTTTCTGTATTGCCGTGACATGCAGAAAGACATCGCTCATGTGCATGACCCCATTCAAAAGAATGTGGTTGATATTCGCGTAAGATTCGTGCGTCTCACAACGCACAAATCTCACGCGATTTTGATGCCCACGTGAAGGCAGCCTTATGGGGAAAAAGAAGGATTTTGACTTTTTAATTTTTGTCTCTCTAGTGGAGCTGGGATCCATTACTTTGGATTGTTTCTATGTATCATTCACTTAAATACTTCAGTATTGCAGTGTATTATATAGTCCTATAGCTAAGCCTCATAAGCCACTGTTGAGGGCAGACCCAGAGGCCAACTTCAAGCCTCCTGGTGCCATAGGAAGCCAAAGATCACATTGTGGGGTTCCAATGGGTAATATAGAGATCCCCCCTCTGTAAAAGGAGGCATGCATCAGTATAAAGCTCCTTAAAGGGGTTCTGACACGAAAAAGGGTTTTATGCTTTAGCAGCCATTGTTCCCTGGTCGGCCTAATGGACACAGGGAACCCATGATTAATGGCAAGCTAAAGCATAAAAACCTAATACTTACCTTTTTTTCTGCTGTTGCACAGCGGGGGTCATCTCCCAGAAGGCTCTCTTCTTCCTCCAATGAGCCGCCCCCCTCCGGGATGGCGCGCAGGCGCAGAAGACAGGTGCCCTCTGACAGGAGTCAGGACGGGCCGCCTCTCCACTGCGCACGCGTAGAACTCGGGAGTTCAGCCAGGACGGACGGGCCGCCCACAGCAAGCACTGCTCGTGACGTGGCGCACGTCCGTTCACCTCGGAAGTGGCTGACGGACGGAGTAGAGCAGGAAGAGGTCATTTTGACAGTTCCAGCTCTTCTTCAAAAAGCCACAGAAGAAGATGCCTGATGGAGGGGACATGCCTGACGATCGGTCCTGACCAGGCAAGGTAAGGAATTTTTTTTTTTGTCATGTCAGAACCCCTTTAACCCCTTCCCGCTCCAAGGCGTAAGTTTACGTCCTGGGAGTGGAGTACTTCCCGCAACAGGGCGTAAACTTACGTCCTGGGAATAGCACGAGATCACATATGATCCCGCGCTATCCCGCAGCGGGAGCCGGTTGACATTAACAGTCGGCCCCCCGCTGTTAACCCCTTCCCTGCCACGATCTAAGTAGATCGCGGCAGGGAAAGAGTTCACAGAGGGAGCGTGCTCCCTCTGTGTCTTCGGCCGGCTCTCGCGATGTTATCGCGAGAGACCGGCCTGTCGCCATGGCAACAGGACGCCAGACACTGGCGTCCTGTGTTGCCAGTGCCTGAGATCGCTGTATAAGCGATAAGGCATGGCAGGGCAGTAGCCCTGCCATGCCTTATCACAGCGATCATCAGGGCTGTGGTGAAAGTCCCTCAGAGGGACACAAATGTAAAAAAAATAAATAAAAAGATTGAAAAATGAATTTAAAAAAAGTAAAAAAAACACCTTTTTTATGCTTTTTCTCAGATTACAGTGGTGTACAGTGCAGTGTATTGGAGTACAGTGTATAGCAGTCCAGTGTATAGGAGTCCAGTCCATAGGTGTACAGTGTAGTGAATAGCAGTTCAGTCCATAGGTGTACAGTGCAGTGTATAAGAATACAGTGTATAGCAGTCCAGTGTATAGGAGTCCAGTCCATAGATGTACAGTGCAGTGTATTGGAGTACAGTGTATAGCAGTCCAGTGTATAGGAGTCCAGTCCATAGGTGTACAGTGCAGTGTATAGCAGTTCTGTCCATAGGTGTACAGTGCAGTGTATAAGAATACAGTGTATAGCAGTCCAGTCCATGGGTGTACAGTGCAGTGAATAGCAGTACTGCAAATAGGTGTACCGTGCAGTGTATAGTACAGTGTAGAACAGTCCAGTCCATAGGTGTATACTGCAGTGTATAACAGTGCAGTGTATAGCAGTCCAGTCCAGTGGTGTACAGTGCAGTGTATACAAGTACAGTGTATAGCAGTCCAGTCTATAGGTTACAGTGCCGTGCATAAAAGTACAGTGTATAGTAGTCCAGTGGTGTACAGTGCAGTGTATAAGAGTAAAGTGTATATCAGTCCAGTACATAGGTGTACAGTGCAGTGTATAGGAGTACAGTGTATAGCAGTACAGTTGTGTACACTGCAGTGTATTACAGTACAGTGTATAGCAGTCCAGTACATAGGTGTACAGTGCAGTGTATAGGGGTACAGCCCAGAACATAGGCGTAAAGTGTATAGCAGTCTAGTCCACTCCATAGGTGTACAGTTCAGTGTATAGCAGTCCAGAGGTGTACAGTGCAGTGTATAAGAGTACAGTATATAGCAGTCCAGTACATAGGTGTACAGTGAAGTATATAGGAGTACAGTGTATAGTAGTCCAGTGGTTTACAGTGCAGTGTATAGCAGTCCAGTCCATGGGTGTACAGTGCAGTGTATAAGAGTACAGTGAATAGCAGTCCAGTCCATAGGTGTACAGTGCAGTGTAGAGCAGTCCAGTGGCGTACAGTGCAGTGTATTAGCGTACAGTGTATAGCATTCCAGTCCATAGGTGTACAGTGCAGTGTATATGAGTACAGTGTATAGCAGATCAATCCAGTACATAGGTATATAGTGCAGTGTATAGGAGTACCGGGTGCAGTGCATAGAAGCAGCGCAGTGTCGGGAGAATCATGCAGTGTGCAGCATCAGGGATGCAGTGCAGAGTATAGCAGGACAGTGTGAGGTGGGGAGCAGCCCGGACCGCCGATCACTGGTGTAGGGTGTACCGTACAGTGTATATGGGCCGCGGTGCACCGTACAGTGTATATGGGCCGCGGTGTACCGTACAGTGTATATGGGCCGCGGTGCACCGTACAGTGTATATGGGCCGCGGTGCACCGTACAGTGTATATGGGCCGCGGTGCACCGTACAGTGTATATGGGCCGCGGTGTACCGTACAGTGTATATGGGCCGCGGTGCACCGTACAGTGTATATGGGCCGCGGTGTACCGTACAGTGTATATGGGCCGCGGTGCACCGTACAGTGTATATGGGCCGCGGTGCACCGTACAGTGTATATGGGCCGCGGTGTACCGTACAATGTATATGGGCCGCGGTGTACCGTACAGTGTATATGGGCCGCGGTGTACCGTACAGTGTATATGGGCCGCGGTGCACCGTACAGTGTATATGGGCCGCGGTGTACCGTACAGTGTATATGGGCCGCGGTGCACCGTACAGTGTATATGGGCCACGGTGCACCGAACAGTGTATATGGGCCGCGGTGCACCGTACAGTGTATATGGGCCGCGGTGCACCGTACAGTGTATATGGGCCGCGGTGTACCGTACAGTGTATATGGGCCGCGGTGCACCGTACAGTGTATATGGGCCGCGGTGCACCGTACAGTGTATATGGGCCGCGGTGCACCGTACAGTGTATATGGGCCGCGGTGCACCGTACAGTGTATATGGGCCGCGGTGCACCGTACAGTGTACATGGGCCGCGGTGTACCGTACAGTGTACATGGGCCCCTGTGTACCGTACAGTGTATATGGGCCGCGGTGTACCGTCCAGTGTATATGGGCCGCGGTGTACCGTACAGTGTATATGGGCCCCTGTGTACCGTACAGTGTATATGGGCCCCTGTGTACCGAACAGTGTATATGGGATGCGGTGTACCGTACAGTGTATATGGGCCGCGGTGCACCGTACAGTGTATATGGGCCCCTGTGTACCGTACAGTGTATATGGGCCGCGGTGTACCGTACAGTGTATATGGGCCGCGGTGCACCGTACAGTGTATATGGGCCGCGGTGTACCGTACAGTGTATATGGGCCGCGGTGCACCGTACAGTTTATATGGGCCGCGGTGTACCGTACAGTGTATATGGGCCACGGTGTACCGTACAGTGTATATGGGCCGCGGTGCACCGTACAGTGTATATGGGCCGCGGTGTACCGTACAGTCTATATGGGCCGCGGTGCACCGTACAGTGTATATGGGCCCCTGTGCACCGTACAGTGTATATGGGCCGCGGTGTACCGTACAATGTATATGGGCTGCGGTGTACCGTACAGTGTATATGGGCCCCTGTGTACCGTACAGTGTATATGGGCCGCGGTGTACCGTACAGTGTATATGGGCCCCTGTGCACCGTACAGTGTATATGGGCCGCGGTGTACCGTACAGTGTATATGGGCCGCGGTGTACCGTACAATGTATATGGGCCGCGGTGTACCGAACAGTGTATATGGGCCGCGGTGCACCGTAGAGTGTATATGGGCCGCGGTGCACCGTAGAGTGTATATGGGCCCCTGTGCACCGTACAGTGTATATGGGCCGCGGTGTACCGTACAGTGTATATGGGCCCCTGTGTACCGTACAGTGTATATGGGCCGCGGTGCACCGTACAGTGTATATGGGCCGCGGTGCACCGTACAGTGTATATGGGCCCCTGTGTACCGTACAGTGTATATGGGCCGCGGTGCACCGTACAGTGTATATGGGCCGCGGTGCACCGTACAGTGTATATGGGCCGCGGTGCACCGTACAATGTATATGGGCCGCGGTGTACCGTACAGTGTATATGGGCCCCTGTGTACCGTACAGTGTATATGGGCCGCGGTGCACCGTACAGTGTATATGGGCCGCGGTGCACCGTACAGTGTATATGGGCCGCGGTGCACCGTACAGTGTATATGGGCCGCGGTGTACCGTACAGTGTATATGGGCCGCGGTGTACCGTACAGTGTATATGGGCCGCGGTGTACCGTACAATGTATATGGGCCGCGGTGTACCGTACAGTGTATATGGGCCGCGGTGCACCGTACAGTGTATATGGGCCGCGGTGTACCGTACAGTGTATATGGGCCGCGGTGCACCGTACAGTGTATATGGGCCGCGGTGTACCGTACAGTGTATATGGGCCGCGGTGCACCGTACAGTTTATATGGGCCGCGGTGTACCGTACAGTGTATATGGGCCACGGTGTACCGTACAGTGTATATGGGCCGCGGTGCACCGTACAGTGTATATGGGCCGCGGTGTACCGTACAGTCTATATGGGCCGCGGTGCACCGTACAGTGTATATGGGCCCCTGTGCACCGTACAGTGTATATGGGCCGCGGTGTACCGTACAATGTATATGGGCTGCGGTGTACCGTACAGTGTATATGGGCCCCTGTGTACCGTACAGTGTATATGGGCCGCGGTGTACCGTACAGTGTATATGGGCCCCTGTGCACCGTTCAGTGTATATGGGCCGCGGTGTACCGTACAGTGTATATGGGCCGCGGTGTACCGTACAATGTATATGGGCCGCGGTGTACCGTACAGTGTATATGGGCCGCGGTGCACCGTAGAGTGTATATGGGCCGCGGTGCACCGTAGAGTGTATATGGGCCCCTGTGCACCGTACAGTGTATATGGGCCGCGGTGTACCGTACAGTGTATATGGGCCGCGGTGTACCGTACAGTGTATATGGGCCGCGGTGCACCGTACAGTGTATATGGGCCCCTGTGTACCGTACAGTGTATATGGGCCCCTGTGTACCGTACAGTGTATATGGGCCGCGGTGTACCGTACAGTGTATATGGGCCGCGGTGCACCGTACAGTGTATATGGGCCGCGGTGCACCGTACAATGTATATGGGCCGCGGTGTACCGTACAGTGTATACGGGCCCCTGTGTACCGTACAGTGTATATGGGCCGCGGTGCACCGTACAGTGTATATGGGCCGCGGTGCACCGTACAGTGTATATGGGCCGCGGTGCACCGTACAATGTATATGGGCCGCGGTGCACCGTACAGTGTATATGGGCCTCGGTGCACCGTACAGTGTATATGGGCCGCGGTGTACCGTACAATGTATATGGGCCCCTGTGTACCGTACAGTGTATATGGGCCGCGGTGCACCGTACAGTGTATATGGGCCGCGGTGTACCGTACAATGTATATGGGCCGCGGTGTACCGTACAGTGTATATGGGCCGCGGTGCACCGTACAGTGTATATGGGCCGCGGTGCACCGTACAGTGTATATGGGCCGCGGTGTACCGTACAGTGTATATGGGCCACGGTGTACCGTACAGTGTATATGGGCCGCGGTGCACCGTACAGTGTATATGGGCCGCGGTGTACCGTACAGTCTATATGGGCCGCGGTGCACCGTACAGTGTATATGGGCCCCTGTGCACCGTACAGTGTATATGGGCCGCGGTGTACCGTACAATGTATATGGGCTGCGGTGTACCGTACAGTGTATATGGGCCCCTGTGTACCGTACAGTGTATATGGGCCCGTGTACCGTACAGTGTATATGGGCCGCGGTGTACCGTACAGTGTATATGGGCCCGTGTACCGTACAGTGTATATGGGCCTCGGTGCACCGTACAGTGTATATGGGCCGCGGTGTACCGTACAATGTATATGGGCCCCTGTGTACCGTACAGTGTATATGGGCCGCGGTGCACCGTACAGTGTATATGGGCCGCGGTGTACCGTACAATGTATATGGGCCGCGGTGTACCGTACAGTGTATATGGGCCGCGGTGCACCGTACAGTGTATATGGGCCGCGGTGTACCGTACAGTGTATATGGGCCGCGGTGTACCGTACAGTGTATATGGGCCCCTGTGTACTGTACAGTGTATATGGGCCCTGTGTACCGTACAGTGTATATGGGCCGCGGTGTACCGTACAGTGTATATGGGCCGCGGTGTACCGTACAGTGTATATGGGCCGCGGTGTACCGTACAGTGTATATGGGCCCCTGTGTACCGTACAGTGTATATGGGCCGCGGTGTACCGTACAGTGTATATGGGCCGCGGTGCACCGTACAGTGTATATGGGCCCCTGTGTACCGTACAGTGTATATGGGCCGCGGTGCACCGTACAGTGTATATGGGCCGCGGTGCACCGTACAGTGTATATGGGCCGCGGTGCACCGTACAGTGTATATGGGCCGCGGTGCACCGTACAGTGTATATGGGCCCCTGTGTACCGTACAGTGTATATGGGCCGCGGTGCACCGTACAGTGTATATGGGCCGCGGTGTACCGTACAATATATATGGGCCGCGGTGTACCGTACAGTGTATATGGGCCCCTGTGTACCGTACAGTGTATATGGGCCGCGGTGCACAGTACAGTGTATATGGGCCCCTGTGTACCGTAGAGTGTATATGGGCCCCTGTGTACCGTACAGTGTATATGGGCCGCGGTGTACCGTACAGTGTATATGGGCCCCTGTGTACCGTACAGTGTATATGGGCCGCGGTGCACCGTACAGTGTATATGGGCCGCGGTGTACCATACAGTGTATATGGGCCGCGGTGCACCGTACAGTGTATATGGGCCCCTGTGTACCGTACAGTGTATATGGGCCGCGGTGCACCGTACAGTGTATATGGGCCCCTGTGTACCGTACAGTGTATATGGGCCGCGGTGCACCGTACAGTGTATATGGGCCCCTGTGTACCGTAGAGTGTATATGGGCCCCTGTGTACCGTACAGTGTATATGGGCCGCGGTGTACCGTACAGTGTATATGGGCCCCTGTGTACCGTACAGTGTATATGGGCCGCGGTGCACCGTACAGTGTATATGGGCCGCGGTGTACCATACAGTGTATATGGGCCGCGGTGCACCGTACAGTGTATATGGGCGCCTGTGTACCGTACAGTGTATATGGGCCGCGGTGCACCGTACAGTGTATATGGGCCACTGTGTACCGTACAGTGTATATGGGCCGCGGTGCACCGTACAGTGTATATGGGCCGCGGTGTACCGTACAGTGTATATGGGCCGCGGTGTACCGTACAGTGTATATGGGCCGCGGTGTACCGTACAGTGTATATGGGCCACTGTGTACCGTACAGTGTATATGGGCCGCGGTGCACCGTACAGTGTATATGGGCCGCGGTGCACCGTACAGTGTATATGGGCCGCGGTGCACCGTACAATGTATATGGGCCGCGGTGCACCGTACAGTGTATATGGGCCTCGGTGCACCGTACAGTGTATATGGGCCGCGGTGTACCGTACAATGTATATGGGCCCCTGTGTACCGTACAGTGTATATGGGCCGCGGTGCACCGTACAGTGTATATGGGCCGCGGTGTACCGTACAATGTATATGGGCCGCGGTGTACCGTACAGTGTATATGGGCCGCGGTGCACCGTACAGTGTATATGGGCCGCGGTGCACCGTACAGTGTATATGGGCCGCGGTGTACCGTACAGTGTATATGGGCCACGGTGTACCGTACAGTGTATATGGGCCGCGGTGCACCGTACAGTGTATATGGGCCGCGGTGTACCGTACAGTCTATATGGGCCGCGGTGCACCGTACAGTGTATATGGGCCCCTGTGCACCGTACAGTGTATATGGGCCGCGGTGTACCGTACAATGTATATGGGCTGCGGTGTACCGTACAGTGTATATGGGCCCCTGTGTACCGTACAGTGTATATGGGCCCGTGTACCGTACAGTGTATATGGGCCGCGGTGTACCGTACAGTGTATATGGGCCCGTGTACCGTACAGTGTATATGGGCCTCGGTGCACCGTACAGTGTATATGGGCCGCGGTGTACCGTACAATGTATATGGGCCCCTGTGTACCGTACAGTGTATATGGGCCGCGGTGCACCGTACAGTGTATATGGGCCGCGGTGTACCGTACAATGTATATGGGCCGCGGTGTACCGTACAGTGTATATGGGCCGCGGTGCACCGTACAGTGTATATGGGCCGCGGTGTACCGTACAGTGTATATGGGCCGCGGTGTACCGTACAGTGTATATGGGCCCCTGTGTACTGTACAGTGTATATGGGCCCTGTGTACCGTACAGTGTATATGGGCCGCGGTGTACCGTACAGTGTATATGGGCCGCGGTGTACCGTACAGTGTATATGGGCCGCGGTGTACCGTACAGTGTATATGGGCCCCTGTGTACCGTACAGTGTATATGGGCCGCGGTGTACCGTACAGTGTATATGGGCCGCGGTGCACCGTACAGTGTATATGGGCCCCTGTGTACCGTACAGTGTATATGGGCCGCGGTGCACCGTACAGTGTATATGGGCCGCGGTGCACCGTACAGTGTATATGGGCCGCGGTGCACCGTACAGTGTATATGGGCCGCGGTGCACCGTACAGTGTATATGGGCCCCTGTGTACCGTACAGTGTATATGGGCCGCGGTGCACCGTACAGTGTATATGGGCCGCGGTGTACCGTACAATATATATGGGCCGCGGTGTACCGTACAGTGTATATGGGCCCCTGTGTACCGTACAGTGTATATGGGCCGCGGTGCACAGTACAGTGTATATGGGCCCCTGTGTACCGTAGAGTGTATATGGGCCCCTGTGTACCGTACAGTGTATATGGGCCGCGGTGTACCGTACAGTGTATATGGGCCCCTGTGTACCGTACAGTGTATATGGGCCGCGGTGCACCGTACAGTGTATATGGGCCGCGGTGTACCATACAGTGTATATGGGCCGCGGTGCACCGTACAGTGTATATGGGCCCCTGTGTACCGTACAGTGTATATGGGCCGCGGTGCACCGTACAGTGTATATGGGCCCCTGTGTACCGTACAGTGTATATGGGCCGCGGTGCACCGTACAGTGTATATGGGCCGCGGTGTACCGTACAGTGTATATGGGCCGCGGTGCACCGTACAGTGTATATGGGCCACTGTGTACCGTACAGTGTATATGGGCCGCGGTGCACCGTACAGTGTATATGGGCCGCGGTGTACCGTACAGTGTATATGGGCCGCGGTGTACCGTACAGTGTATATGGGCCGCGGTGTACCGTACAGTGTATATGGGCCACTGTGTACCGTACAGTGTATATGGGCCGCGGTGCACCGTACAGTGTATATGGGCCGCGGTGTACCGTACAGTGTATATGGGCCGCGGTGTACCGTACAATGTATATGGGCGGCGGTGCACCGTACAGTGTATATGGGCCCCTGTGTACCGTACAGTGTATATGGGCCGCGGTGTACCGTACAGTGTATATGGGCCGCGGTGTACCGTACAGTGTATATGGGCCGCGGTGCACCGTACAGTGTATATGGGCCGCGGTGTACCGTACAGTGTATATGGGCCGCGGTGTACCGTACAGTGTATATGGGCCCCTGTGTACTGTACAGTGTATATGGGCCCTGTGTACCGTACAGTGTATATGGGCCGCGGTGTACCGTACAGTGTATATGGGCCGCGGTGTACCGTACAGTGTATATGGGCCGCGGTGTACCGTACAGTGTATATGGGCCCCTGTGTACCGTACAGTGTATATGGGCCGCGGTGTACCGTACAGTGTATATGGGCCGCGGTGCACCGTACAGTGTATATGGGCCCCTGTGTACCGTACAGTGTATATGGGCCGCGGTGCACCGTACAGTGTATATGGGCCGCGGTGCACCGTACAGTGTATATGGGCCGCGGTGCACCGTACAGTGTATATGGGCCGCGGTGCACCGTACAGTGTATATGGGCCCCTGTGTACCGTACAGTGTATATGGGCCGCGGTGCACCGTACAGTGTATATGGGCCGCGGTGTACCGTTCAATATATATGGGCCGCGGTGTACCGTACAGTGTATATGGGCCCCTGTGTACCGTACAGTGTATATGGGCCGCGGTGCACCGTACAGTGTATATGGGCCCCTGTGTACCGTAGAGTGTATATGGGCCCCTGTGTACCGTACAGTGTATATGGGCCGCGGTGTACCGTACAGTGTATATGGGCCCCTGTGTACCGTACAGTGTATATGGGCCGCGGTGCACCGTACAGTGTATATGGGCCGCGGTGTACCATACAGTGTATATGGGCCGCGGTGCACCGTACAGTGTATATGGGCGCCTGTGTACCGTACAGTGTATATGGGCCGCGGTGCACCGTACAGTGTATATGGGCCACTGTGTACCGTACAGTGTATATGGGCCGCGGTGCACCGTACAGTGTATATGGGCCGCGGTGTACCGTACAGTGTATATGGGCCGCGGTGTACCGTACAGTGTATATGGGCCGCGGTGTACCGTACAGTGTATATGGGCCACTGTGTACCGTACAGTGTATATGGGCCGCGGTGCACCGTACAGTGTATATGGGCCGCGGTGTACCGTACAGTGTATATGGGCCGCGGTGTACCGTACAATGTATATGGGCGGCGGTGCACCGTACAGTGTATATGGGCCCCTGTGTACCGTACAGTGTATATGGGCCGCGGTGTACCGTACAGTGTATATGGGCCGCGGTGTACCGTACAGTGTATATGGGCCCCTGTGTACCGTACAGTGTATATGGGCCGCGGTGTACCGTACAGTGTATATGGGCCGCGGTGCACCGTACAGTGTATATGGGCCCCTGTGTACCGTACAGTGTATATGGGCCGCGGTGTACCGTACAGTGTATATGGGCCGCGGTGTACCGTACAGTGTATATGGGACGCGGTGCACCGTACAATGTATATGGGCCGCGGTGTACCGTACAGTGTATATGGGCCACGGTGTACCGTACAGTGTATATGGGCCCCTGTGTACCGTACAGTGTATATGGGCCCCTGTGTACCGTACAGTGTATATGGGCCCTGTGTACCGTACAGTGTATATGGGCCGCGGTGTACCGTACAGTGTATATGGGCCGCGGTGTACCGTACAGTGTATATGGGCCGCGGTGTACCGTACAGTGTATATGGGCCCCTGTGTACCGTACAGTGTATATGGGCCGCGGTGTACCGTACAGTGTATATGGGCCCCTGTGTACTGTACAGTGTATATGGGCCCTGTGTACCGTACAGTGTATATGGGCCGCGGTGTACCGTACAGTGTATATGGGCCGCGGTGTACCGTACAGTGTATATGGGCCGCGGTGTACCGTACAGTGTATATGGGCCCCTGTGTACCGTACAGTGTATATGGGCCGCGGTGTACCGTACAGTGTATATGGGCCGCGGTGCACCGTACAGTGTATATGGGCCCCTGTGTACCGTACAGTGTATATGGGCCGCGGTGCACCGTACAGTGTATATGGGCCGCGGTGCACCGTACAGTGTATATGGGCCGCGGTGTACCGTACAGTGTATATGGGCCGCGGTGCACCGTACAGTGTATATGGGCCCCTGTGTACCGTACAGTGTATATGGGCCGCGGTGCACCGTACAGTGTATATGGGCCGTGGTGTACCGTACAATATATATGGGCCGCGGTGTACCGTACAGTGTATATGGGCCCCTGAGTACCGTACAGTGTATATGGGCCGCGGTGCACCGTACAGTGTATATGGGCCCCTGTGTACCGTAGAGTGTATATGGGCCCCTGTGTACCGTACAGTGTATATGGGCCGCGGTGTACCGTACAGTGTATATGGGCCCCTGTGTACCGTACAGTGTATATGGGCCGCGGTGCACCGTACAGTGTATATGGGCCGCGGTGTACCATACAGTGTATATGGGCCGCGGTGCACCGTACAGTGTATATGGGCCCCTGTGTACTGTACAGTGTATATGCGCCGCGGTGCACCGTACAGTGTATATGGGCCCCTGTGTACCGTACAGTGTATATGGGCCGCGGTGCACCGTACAGTGTATATGGGCCGCGGTGTACCGTACAGTGTATATGGGCCGCGGTGCACCGTACAGTGTATATGGGCCACTGTGTACCGTACAGTGTATATGGGCCACTGTGTACCGTACAGTGTATATGGGACGCGGTGCACCGTACAGTGTATATGGGCCGCGGTGTACCGTACAGTGTATATGGGCCGCGGTGTACCGTACAGTGTATATGGGCCGCGGTGTACCGTACAGTATATATGGGCCACTGTGTACCGTACAGTGTATATGGGCCGCGGTGCACCGTACAGTGTATATGGGCCGCGGTGCACCGTACAGTGTATATGGGCCGCGGTGTACCGTACAATGTATATGGGCCGCGGTGCACCGTACAGTGTATATGGGCCCCTGTGTACCGTACAGTGTATATGGGCCGCGGTGTACCGTACAGTGTATATGGGCCGCGGTGTACCGTACAGTGTATATGGGCCCCTGTGTACCGTACAGTGTATATGGGCCGCGGTGTACCGTACAGTGTATATGGGCCCCTGTGCACCGTACAGTATATATGGGCCGTGGTGTACCGTACAATGTATATGGGCCGCGGTGCACCGTACAGTGTATATGGGCCCCTGTGTACCGTACAGTGTATATGGGCCGCGGTGCACCGTACAGTGTATATGGGCCGCGGTGTACCGTACAGTGTATATGGGCCGCGGTGTACCGTACAGTGTATATGGGCCGCGGTGCACCGTACAGTGTATATGGGCCACTGTGTACCGTACAGTGTATATGGGCCCTGTGTACCGTACAGTGTATATGGGCCCCTGTGTACCGTACAGTGTATATGGGCCCCTGTGTACCGTACAGTGTATATGGGCCCTGTGTACCGTACAGTGTATATGGGCCACTGTGTACCGTACAGTGTATATGGGCCGTGGTGCACCGTACAGTGTATATGGGCCGCGGTGTACCGTACAGTGTATATGGGCCGCGGTGCACCGTACAGTGTATATGGGCCGCGGTGTACCGTACAGTGTATATGGGCCGCGGTGTACCGTACAGTGTATATGGGCCGCGGTGCACCGTACAGTGTATATGGGCCGCGGTGTACCGTACAGCGTATATGGGCCCCTGTGTACCGTACAGCGTACATGGGCCGCGGTGTACCGTACAGTGTATATGGGCCGCGGTGTACCGTACAGTGTATATGGGCCCCTGTGTACCGTACAGCGTATATGGGCCGCGGTGTACCGTACAGTGTATATGGGCCGCGGTGTACCGTACAGTGTATATGGGCCGCGGTGCACCGTACAGTGTATATGGGCCGCGGTGTACCGTACAGTGTATATGGGCCGCGGTGTACCGTACAGTGTATATGGGCCCCTGTGTACCGTACAGCGTATATGGGCCGCGGTGCACCGTACAGTGTATATGGGCCGCGGTGCACCGTACAGTGTATATGGGCCGCGGTGTACCGTACAGTGTATATGGGCCCCTGTGTACCGTACAGCGTATATGGGCCGCGGTGCACCGTACAGTGTATATGGGCCGCGGTGCACCGTACAGTGTATATGGGCCCCTGTGTACCGTACAGTGTATATGGGCCGCGGTGTACCGTACAGTGTATATGGGCCGCGGTGCACCGTACAGTGTATATGGGCCCCTGTGTACCGTACAGTGTATATGGGCCGCGGTGTACCGTACAGTGTATATGGGCCCCTGTGCACCGTACAGTATATATGGGCCGCGGTGTACCGTACAATGTATATGGGCCGCGGTGCACCGTACAGTGTATATGGGCCCCTGTGTACCGTACAGTGTATATGGGCCGCGGTGCACCGTACAGTGTATATGGGCCGCGGTGTACCGTACAGTGTATATGGGCCGCGGTGTACCGTACAGTGTATATGGGCCGCGGTGCACCGTACAGTGTATATGGGCCACTGTGTACCGTACAGTGTATATGGGCCCTGTGTACCGTACAGTGTATATGGGCCCCTGTGTACCGTACAGTGTATATGGACCCCTGTGTACCGTACAGTGTATATGGGCCCCTGTGTACCGTACAGTGTATATGGGCCCTGTGTACCGTACAGTGTATATGGGCCCCTGTGTACCGTACAGTGTATAAGGGCCGCGGTGCACCGTACAGTGTATATGGGCCGCGGTGTACCGTACAGTGTATATGGGCCGCGGTGCACCGTACAGTGTATATGGGCCGCGGTGTACCGTACAGTGTATATGGGCCGCGGTGTACCGTACAGTGTATATGGGCCGCGGTGTACCGTACAGCGTATATGGGCCCCTGTGTACCGTACAGCGTATATGGGCCGCGGTGTACCGTACAGTGTATATGGGCCGCGGTGTACCGTACAGTGTATATGGGCCCCTGTGTACCGTACAGCGTATATGGGCCGCGGTGTACCGTACAGTGTATATGGGCCGCGGTGTACCGTACAGTGTATATGGGCCGCGGTGCACCGTACAGTGTATATGGGCCGCGGTGTACCGTACAGTGTATATGGGCCGCGGTGCACCGTACAATGTATATGGGCCCCTGTGCACCGAACAGTGTATATGGGCCGCGGTGTACCGTACAATGTATATGGGCCCCGGTGCACCGTACAGTGTATATGGGCCCCTGTGTACCGTACAGTGTATATGGGCCGCGGTGCACCGTACAGTGTATATGGGCCGCGGTGCACCGTACAGTGTATATGGGCCGCGGTGTACCGTACAGTGTATATGGGCCCCTGTGTACCGTACAGCGTATATGGGCCGCGGTGCACCGTACAGTGTATATGGGCCGCGGTGCACCGTACAGTGTATATGGGCCCCTGTGTACCGTACAGTATATATGGGCCGCGGTGCACCGTACAGTGTATATGGGCCGCGGTGCACCGTACAGTGTATATGGGCCCCTGTGTACCGTACAGTGTATATGGGCCCCTGTGTACCGTACAGTGTATATGGGCCGCGGTGCACCGTACAGTGTATATGGGCCGCGGTGCACCGTACAGTGTATATGGGCCGCGGTGTACCGTACAGTGTATATGGGCCGCGGTGTACCGTACAGTGTATATGGGCCCCTGTGTACCGTACAGTGTATATGGGCCGCGGTGTACCGTACAGTGTATATGGGCCGCGGTGTACCGTACAGTGTATATGGGCCCCTGTGTACCGTACAGTGTATATGGGCCGCGGTGCACCGTACAGTGTATATGGGCCGCGGTGTACCATACAGTGTATATGGGCCGCGGTGCACCGTACAGTGTATATGGGCCCCTGTGTACTGTACAGTGTATATGGGCCGCGGTGCACCGTACAGTGTATATGGGCCCCTGTGTACCGTACAGTGTATATGGGCCGTGGTGCACCGTACAGTGTATATGGGCCGCGGTGTACCGTACAGTGTATATGGGCCGCGGTGCACCGTACAGTGTATATGGGCCACTGTGTACCGTACAGTGTATATGGGCCACTGTGTACCGTACAGTGTATATGGGCCGCGGTGCACCGTACAGTGTATATGGGCCGCGGTGTACCGTACAGTGTATATGGGCCGCGGTGTACCGTACAGTGTATATGGGCCGCGGTGTACCGTACAGTGTATATGGGCCACTGTGTACCGTACAGTGTATATGGGCCGCGGTGCACCGTACAGTGTATATGGGCCGCGGTGTACCGTACAGTGTATATGGGCCGCGGTGTACCGTACAATGTATATGGGCCGCGGTGCACCGTACAGTGTATATGGGCCCCTGTGTACCGTACAGTGTATATGGGCCGCGGTGTACCGTACAGTGTATATGGGCCGCGGTGTACCGTACAGTGTATATGGGCCCCTGTGTACCGTACAGTGTATATGGGCCGCGGTGTACCGTACAGTGTATATGGGCCCCTGTGCACCGTACAGTATATATGGGCCGCGGTGTACCGTACAATGTATATGGGCCGCGGTGCACCGTACAGTGTATATGGGCCCCTGTGTACCGTACAGTGTATATGGGCCGCGGTGCACCGTACAGTGTATATGGGCCGCGGTGTACCGTACAGTGTATATGGGCCGCGGTGTACCGTACAGTGTATATGGGCCGCGGTGCACCGTACAGTGTATATGGGCCACTGTGTACCGTACAGTGTATATGGGCCCTGTGTACCGTACAGTGTATATGGGCCCCTGTGTACCGTACAGTGTATATGGGCCCCTGTGCACCGTACAGTGTATATGGGCCCCTGTGTACCGTACAGTGTATATGGGCCCTGTGTACCGTACAGTGTATATGGGCCGCGGTGCACCGTACAGTGTATATGGGCCGCGGTGTACCGTACAGTGTATATGGGCCGCGGTGCACCGTACAGTGTATATGGGCCGCGGTGTACCGTACAGTGTATATGGGCCGCGGTGTACCGTACAGTGTATATGGGCCGCGGTGCACCGTACAGTGTATATGGGCCGCGGTGTACCGTACAGCGTATATGGGCCCCTGTGTACCGTACAGCGTATATGGGCCGCGGTGTACCGTACAGTGTATATGGGCCGCGGTGTACCGTACAGTGTATATGGGCCCCTGTGTACCGTACAGCGTATATGGGCCGCGGTGTACCGTACAGTGTATATGGGCCGCGGTGTACCGTACAGTGTATATGGGCCAGGGTGCACCGTACAGTGTATATGGGCCGCGGTGTACCGTACAGTGTATATGGGCCGCGGTGTACCGTACAGTGTATATGGGCCCCTGTGTACCGTACAGCGTATATGGGCCGCGGTGTACTGTACAGTGTATATGGGCCGCGGTGCACCGTACAGTGTATATGGGCCGCGGTGCACCGTACAGTGTATATGGGCCGCGGTGTACCGTACAGTGTATATGGGCCCCTGTGTACCGTACAGCGTATATGGGCCGCGGTGCACCGTACAGTGTATATGGGCCGCGGTGCACCGTACAGTGTATATGGGCCCCTGTGTACCGTACAGTGTATATGGGCCGTGGTGTACCGTACAGTGTATATGGGCCGCGGTGTACCGTACAGTGTATATGGGCCCCTGTGTACCGTACAGTGTATATGGGCCGCGGTGTACCGTACAGTGTATATGGGCCCCTGTGCACCGTACAGTATATATGGGCCGCGGTGTACCGTACAATGTATATGGGCCGCGGTGCACCGTACAGTGTATATGGGCCCCTGTGTACTGTACAGTGTATATGGGCCGCGGTGTACCGTACAGTGTATATGGGCCCCTGTGTACCGTACAGTGTATATGGGCCGCGGTGCACCGTACAGTGTATATGGGCCGCGGTGTACCATACAGTGTATATGGGCCGCGGTGCACCAAACAGTGTATATGGGCCCCTGTGTACCGTACAGTGTATATGGGCCGCGGTGCACCGTACAGTGTATATGGGCCCCTGTGTACCGTACAGTGTATATGGGCCGCGGTGCACCGTACAGTGTATATGGGCCGCGGTGTACCGTACAGTGTATATGGGCCGCGGTGCACCGTACAGTGTATATGGGCCACTGTGTACCGTACAGTGTATATGGGCCGCGGTGCACCGTACAGTGTATATGGGCCGCGGTGTACCGTACAGTGTATATGGGCCGCGGTGTACCGTACAGTGTATATGGGCCGCGGTGTACCGTACAGTGTATATGGGCCACTGTGTACCGTACAGTGTATATGGGCCGCGGTGCACCGTACAGTGTATATGGGCCGCGGTGTACCGTACAGTGTATATGGGCCGCGGTGTACCGTACAATGTATATGGGCGGCGGTGCACCGTACAGTGTATATGGGCCCCTGTGTACCGTACAGTGTATATGGGCCGCGGTGCACCGTACAGTGTATATGGGCCGCGGTGCACCGTACAGTGTATATGGGCCGCGGTGCACCGTACAGTGTATATGGGCCGCGGTGCACCGTACAGTGTATATGGGCCCCTGTGTACCGTACAGTGTATATGGGCCGCGGTGCACCGTACAGTGTATATGGGCCGCGGTGTACCGTACAATATATATGGGCCGCGGTGTACCGTACAGTGTATATGGGCCCCTGTGTACCGTACAGTGTATATGGGCCGCGGTGCACCGTACAGTGTATATGGGCCCCTGTGTACCGTAGAGTGTATATGGGCCCCTGTGTACCGTACAGTGTATATGGGCCGCGGTGTACCGTACAGTGTATATGGGCCCCTGTGTACCGTACAGTGTATATGGGCCGCGGTGCACCGTACAGTGTATATGGGCCGCGGTGTACCATACAGTGTATATGGGCCGCGGTGCACCGTACAGTGTATATGGGCCCCTGTGTACCGTACAGTGTATATGGGCCGCGGTGCACCGTACAGTGTATATGGGCACCTGTGTACCGTACAGTGTATATGGGCCGCGGTGCACCGTACAGTGTATATGGGCCCCTGTGTACCGTACAGTGTATATGGGCCGCGGTGCACCGTACAGTGTATATGGGCCGCGGTGTACCGTACAGTGTATATGGGCCGCGGTCACCGTACAGTGTATATGGGCCACTGTGTACCGTACAGTGTATATGGGCCACTGTGTACCGTACAGTGTATATGGGCCGCGGTGCACCGTACAGTGTATATGGGCCGCGGTGTACCGTACAGTGTATATGGGCCGCGGTGTACCGTACAGTGTATATGGGCCGCGGTGTACCGTACAGTGTATATGGGCCACTGTGTACCGTACAGTGTATATGGGCCGCGGTGCACCGTACAGTGTATATGGGCCGCGGTGTACCGTACAGTGTATATGGGCCGCGGTGTACCGTACAATGTATATGGGCGGCGGTGCACCGTACAGTGTATATGGGCCCCTGTGTACCGTACAGTGTATATGGGCCGCGGTGTACCGTACAGTGTATATGGGCCGCGGTGTACCGTACAGTGTATATGGGCCGCGGTGCACCGTACAGTGTATATGGGCCGCGGTGTACCGTACAGTGTATATGGGCCGCGGTGTACCGTACAGTGTATATGGGCCCCTGTGTACTGTACAGTGTATATGGGCCCTTGGTACCGTACAGTGTATATGGGCCGCGGTGTACCGTACAGTGTATATGGGCCGCGGTGTACCGTACAGTGTATATGGGCCGCGGTGTACCGTACAGTGTATATGGGCCCCTGTGTACCGTACAGTGTATATGGGCCGCGGTGTACCGTACAGTGTATATGGGCCGCGGTGCACCGTACAGTGTATATGGGCCCCTGTGTACCGTACAGTGTATATGGGCCGCGGTGCACCGTACAGTGTATATGGGCCGCGGTGCACCGTACAGTGTATATGGGCCGCGGTGCACCGTACAGTGTATATGGGCCGCGGTGCACCGTACAGTGTATATGGGCCCCTGTGTACCGTACAGTGTATATGGGCCGCGGTGCACCGTACAGTGTATATGGGCCGCGGTGTACCGTACAATATATATGGGCCGCGGTGTACCGTACAGTGTATATGGGC